>NC_138300.1:58440000-58457500 GCF_965601325.2 Salmo salar
AAACAGATGACTACATATTTTAGTAACAGAATGCATGTAGAGTATGTCATCTCCGCTCTGGGATAGACACTCTGCAATAGACGTGGCAGAGAAGCTCACAGAACAGATGGTCATTAACCAGCTTCCTCTTGTTGTCTGTGATCTGGTAATTAACCAGCTTCCTCTTGTTGTCTGTGATCTGGTAATTAACCAGCTTCCTCTTGTTGTCTGTGATCTGGTCATTAACCAGCTTCCTCTTGTTGTCTGTGATCTGGTCATTAACCAGCTTCCTCTTGTTGTCTGTGATCTGGTAATTAACCAGCTTCCTCTTGTTGTTTGTGTTTGTAGGAAAGAGCCTCTCTGATGACCAGACGGCTGCTGCAGTGTCTCCTCTGTCCCGGCCCCCCCACCAACACCCCCGCGCCCCCCTGGCCCTGCCTCTCCCCTACTCCGAGCCCCAGAGAAGGGACCACAGCAGCCAGTGTGATAGGGATGTCCCAGCCCAAAAGGCTGACCTCACAGTGGATCTCCCCAGCAGTTCAGACACTGCAGCAGACGTGGTAGAAATCCTTATTTAACAAACATCGAACTGTGGATGGACAGTGATAACACGGTCGATAACCGAGAGACCTTCCTGTCCTGTATATCCCACTCAGTGAGAAGAAGACAGCCTGCCTGTCCGTTTGTTTCTGGTCAGACTGGCCTCCAGATGAACAGATGGACACTTCCTTTGAAGACAGATGGACAGTTTGGAGATGGACATGGACATGTGCTTCCTACCTACCTTCCTTCCTTCCTTCCATCCATCGTACCTACCTTCATACTGTACCTACCTACCTACCTACCTACCTACCTACCTACCTACCTACCTGAGAAAATAATCCAGAAGCAACAGGAAGTGTGTAGCAGACAGAGAGGAGAGCTCTGCTCCACTTGACTGTTTCTCTCTCTACACTTAGAAAAGTGAAGAAGAACTTTATTGGCCGTGTTCTCTAGTTAGTGGACCTGCCAGGTGCAACTACCCCAGTCTCCATCTGAAGCCTCCAAGGTACTCAGACAAGGCTTCTGCATTGCTGCACAACCTGAGATATCAATCAAAACTGCATTTGTATTATATTTGTATGTAGTTGTTTTATTTTGATGTATTTATATTCTTGTTTAAGTGCTGCTCGTAGTGTGACGTGATGTGTTTGTTTGAAGAGTTGTGCGTTGTTTGGCCTTTAAGAAAGCTGTCTGTCTGTCTGTCTGTCTGTCTGTCTGTCTGTCTGTCTGTCTGTCTGTCTGTCTGTCTGTCTGTCTGTCTGTCTGTCTCCACCCCTTGCTGGTCTATACACTTCTATTCATACTGCATATCTGTTTCCGTCATGGACAGACAGTGTGTCAGCTACTTTGAGCTCAGCATGCCAAGTCAAATGATCCAACATTCCTGGGAAAAAAACGGCATCACTATCCCACGGTTACTTTAGCTTGTTCTATGATTACACATATCCTTCCTATTATGTTGTAACACTAATATACGTTCTTGGTGAAGACAGTTGTAGAAGTAAGCTCTCCTCCTCTTCCTCCTTTTCCTGCTCCTCCGATGTCCTTGGATTAGTGGTCCATTTCACAGTGTGTTTGAGTACCGTAAATACCATTGAACCCCAACTTCTGCATTCCCAAGTCTAAATGAAACTATGCAGTTGGCACTCCCCTCTCCCTACATATTACAGCCTGTATGTTGAGGCCCTGCACCCTCCCAGCTTTAACACTGGAATGGGAATGGGCCTTGTTTAGACTGGAGGGTGGAGTAACGGTGGATGGCATGTCTGTCTATCTGTCTGCTTTTCCTCTTTGAGAAACAGAGGATGAGAAGAGGAGAGGCTGGCGTTCACAGCACTGGGCCTGATGTCTGAGATGCCCAGGCTGTGTCCTAAATAGCACCCTATTCCCCATGTAGTGCCCTGGTTAAAATTAGTGCACTATAGAGGGCAGGGATCATCAACTAGATTCAGCCGCAGGCCGATTTTCTTCTTGAGCAGATGGTCGGGGGGCTGCAACATAATAAAAAATAATTTGTAGACTGCAAATTTACCGCAAGAAGACCCACCATTTTTTCCATTTGATTAAAACATTATCATTTTTAACCTTGCTTACATTAGTATAGATCAGATATATATTTATATTATGCGGGGGAATACTTTGGAACAGATTTACCAAATTAAAATCACTTGGAGCTGATTTGCTGGTGTTTTTTTTACTGTCTTTAATGTTCAACAATAAATCATAATTGGAGAACTCTGATGATATAGGGAATAAGATGACATTTGGAACACAGCCGGGTTATTGTTTTAGGTCCCAGACAGTCGATACCCAGAATGCCGCTGTCCCATCACCCTCTGCTGACAAGCGAGGGGCTAATCGACTGACATTCCTTCCTGATGGAATGCTCCCACTCTCCCACTCGGTCCAATAATTAGGCTATGTAGAGACCTTTGACCTTGTTAACATACATTCTGAGGATTCTATTTTCTTTTTCAGTCTATTTATTTCTGCCAAGCCTCCATGGTAGCTGGTTTCTACCAGGAGCATCTGAGCATCTTCTAAATCGTTGAGTAGTTATATACGGAAACATATCCGTGGAGACAGAGAGCTAGCCGGCCATATCTGCCTTGCATCTGCTATTCTATTTGTTGATCGTGCTAAATAACTCCAGTGTTATTTTGAAGTATGCTGTTTTTCTCTCCTCCTTGCTTGAGGATCTCACATTTCTGAGGTCTGAATGTCTTTTACATGTTTTTATGTGTTCCTAATTTAAACTTCAGCCTGCATCTATTGGGATGGTGACACGTGTTGATACCAGTTAGTTCTCTCTGTGTGTGTGTGTGTGTCAGAGCAGGAGTCTGAATTATTGTTGTTGACTGGAATGTGAGAAGAGTATTGTATTCAAACTCTACAGTCCTTCACTATCTTCAAATTATAGTTATTTTCTTCTTTCTCTCACAGGGCATTTGCTGGTCATACGCTCTGTGTCAGAACCATTTGCTGGTCATATGCTCTACGTCAGAACCATTTGCTGGTCATACGCTCTGCGTCAGAACCATTTGCTGGTCATACGCTCTGCGTCAGAACCATTTGCTGGTCATACGCTCTGCGTCAGAACCATTTGCTGGTCATACGCTCTGCGTCAGAACCATTTGCTGGTCATACGCTCTGCGTCAGAACCATTTGCTGGTCATACGCTCTGCGTCAGAAACATTTGCTGGTCATACGCTCTGCGTCAGAACCATTTGCTGGTCATACGCTCTGCGTCAGAACCATTTGCTGGTCATACGCTCTGCGTCAGAACCATTTGCTGGTCATACGCTCTGCGTCAGAACCATTTGCTGGTCATACGCTCTGCGTCAGAACCATTTGCTTTTTGATGAATACCCTTTTCACTATTAATTGGACTTTGTTTACATAAAGTTGTTGTTTTGAACTGAGAAAAGAAGTTAATATATTTTGTATATTATTTCATTTTTAGTATTTTATTGATGTGAAAAATGATGCCAAAGATTTGTTCTAACATGAGCCTATATAAACCAACCTGCATGGTTTAGTGTAAACACCTCGCTGGTTAAACCCTTATGTTGATGTACACCTCGCTGGTTGAACCCTTATGTTGATGTACACCTCGCTGGTTAAACCCTTATGTTGATGTTGCTGTGGAGAACTTTTCTATGCCATTAACATTTCATTAATGGAATAAAAACAGTAATATATATCTTTAAAACTTTGTTGTTTTTCTCTCGTCTACAGTAGAATGTTTAAAAGGAACTTCTGCACACTGCACTTGTGTAACAGTATAGCTTCCGTCCCTCTCCTCGCCCCAACCTGGGCTTGAACCAGGGACCCTCTGCACACATCAACAACTGACCCCCGCGAAGCATCGTTACCCATCGCGCCACAAAAGCCACGGCCCTTGCAGAGCAAGGGGAACAACTACTTCAGGTCTCAGAGCAAGTGACGTCACCTGTTTGAAACGCTATTAGCGCGCACCACCGCTAACTAACTAGCCATTTCACATCGGTTACACTTGCAAATACACATTATGAATATGCAACATTTCTATCCCATTGATGGAGATGGAGTCTTCCAAGGTTATACACACACACACACACACACATATATATATATATAATGCATCCTGTGTCAACTTAACACAAGGCAGAGCTGAAATGTATTACAAATACAAGCAAGTACAAACCCATCTAATCAGAGTCCATAGACAGACATTAATAGTGTCTCCCTTTCAGCAGTGAAGGATGGTTTATTCAGAGGAGAAAAACAACTCTGCCACCTGCTTGACTGTTGGCAAGAAACCTGCATCACAATATATCATTGGCGCATTACAAACACACACACACGCGCACACACACAGTCTTGTACAGCCAACCTTGTGGGGACACATACACGGTTCCAGTGTAGCCCAGTTGAGGGTGATTGCAGAGGATTTCCTCTAGTGCACATGGTGAAACCAAGAGTCTGTCTAGCTCCATCAATAGAAAAGGCTGGTCTTTATCAACAACAAAAAACAAGGCTGATTTTTTATCAAAAAACAAGGCTGGTCTTTATCAATAACAAGGCTGGTTTTCACCAATAGACAAGGCTGGATTTCACCAATAAACAAGGCTGGTTTTTATCAATAGACAACAGCGGTCTTTATCAATAGAAAAGGCTGGTCTTTATGAAAAAACAAGGCTGATTTGTATCAAAAAACAAGGCTGGTCTTTATCAATAACAAGGCTTGTTTTCACCAATAGACAAGGCTGGATTTCACCAATAAACAAGGCTGGTCTTTATCAATAGACAACAGCTGTCTTTATCAATAGATAAGGCTGGTTTTCACCAATAGACAAGGCTGGTTTTCACTAAAAGACAAAGCTGGTTTTCACCAATAAACAAGGCTGCTCTTTATCAATAGAGAAGGCTGGTCTTTATCAATAGGCAAGGCTGGTTTTCACCAATAGACAAGGCTGGTCTTTATCAATAGACAAGGCTGGTTTTCACCAATACACACGGCTGGTTTTCACCAATAGACAAGGCTGGTTTTCACCATTAGACAGAGGCTGGCCTTTATCAATAGACAAGGCTGGTCCTTTTCAATAGACAAGGTTGGTTTTCACCAATAGACAAGGCTGGTTTTCACCAATAGACAAGGCTGGTTTTCATCAATAGACAAGGCTGGTTATCACAAATAAACAAGGTAGGTCTTTATCAATAGACAACGCTGTTCTTTATCAATAGACAAGGCTGGTCTTTACCATTAGACAAGGCTGGTCTTTATCAATAGACATGGCTGGTCTTTATCAACAAACAAGGCTGTTTTTCACCAATAGACAAGGCTGTTTTTTACCAATAGACATGGCTGGTTTTCATCAATAGGCAAGGCTGGTTTTCATCAAAAGACAAGGCTGGTTATCACAAATAAACAAGGTTGGTCTTTATCAATAGACAACGCTGGTCTTTATCAATAGACAAGGCTGGTCTTTATCAACAAACAAGGCTGTTTTTCACCAATAGACATGGCTGGTTTTCATCAACAGGCAAGGCTGGTTTTCACCAATAAACAAGGCTGGTCTTTATCAATATTCAACGCTGGTCTTTATCAATAGGCAAGGCTGGTTTTCACCAATAGACAAGGCTGGTTATCACAAATAAACAAGGTTGGTCTTTATCAACAGACAACGCTGGTCTTTATAAATAGACAGTGCTGGTTTTCAACAACAGACAAGGCTTGTTTTCCCCAAAAGACAAGGCTAGTTTTTATCAATAGTCAAGACTGGTCTTTACCATTAGACAAGGCAGGTCTTTACCAATAGTCAAGGCTGGTCTTTATCAGTAGACAAGGCTGGTCTTTACCAATAGACAAGGCTGGTCTTTATCAATAGACAAAGCTGTTTTTTACCAATACACAAGGCTGGTCTTTATCAATAAACAAGGCTGGTTTTTACCAATACACAAGGCTGGTCTTTACCAATAGACAAGGCTGCTCTTTATCAATTGACAAGGCTGGTCTTTATCAATAAACAAGGCTGGTTTTCGCCAATAGACAAGGCTGGTTTTCACCAATAGACAAGGCTGGCTTTCACCAATAGACAAGGCTGGCTTTCATCAATAGAAAAGGCTGGTTTTCACCAATAAACAAGACTGGTCTTTATCAATAGACAAGGCTGATTTGATCAATAAACAATGCTGGTTTTCACCAATAGACAAGGCTGGTCTTTATCGATAGACAAGGCTGGTCTTTATCAATGGACAACGCTGGTCTTTATCAATAGACAAGGCTGGTCTTTATCAATAAACACATGTATTGCTAACTTGTTGCAATGTCTGAAGAAGTGTCTCAAAGACCTCATTGCTAATCTACAGTATACACCTGACAGTATACACCTGACAGTTTACACCTGACAGTATATACCTGACAGTAAACACCTGACAATATATACCTGACAGTATACACCCTGACAGTATACACCTGACAGTATACACCTGACAGTATATACCTGACAGTATACACCTGACAGTATACACCTGACAGTATATACCTGACAGTATACACCCTGACAGTATACACCTGACAGTATATACCTGACAGTATACACCCTGACAGTTTACACCTGACAATATACACCTGACAGTATATACCTGACAGTATACAGCCTGACAGTTTACACCTGACAGTATACACCTGACAGTATACACCTGACAGTATACACCCTGACAGTTTACACCTGACAGTATACACCTGACAGTATACACCTGACAGTATACACCCTGACAGTTTACACCTGACAGTATACACCTGACAGTATACACCTGACAGTATACACCTGACAGTATACACCTGACAGTATATACCTGACAGTATACACCCTGACAGTTTACACCTGACAGTATACACCTGACAGTATACACCTGACAGTATATACAGTGGGGCAAAAAAGTATTTAGTCAGCCACCAATTGTGCAAGTTCTCCCACTTAAAAAGATGAGAGAGGCCTGTAATTTTCATCATAGGTACACTTCAACTGTGACAGACAAAATGAGAAAGAAATTTCCAGAAAATCATATTGTAGGATTTTTTATGAATTTATTTGCAAATGATGGTGGAAAATAAGTATTTGGTCAATAACAAAAGTTTATCTCAGTACTTTGTTAAATACCCTTTGTTGGCAATGACACAGGTCAAACGTTTTCTGTAAGTCTTCACAAGGTTTTCACACACTGTTGCTGGTATTTTGGCCCATTCCTCCATGCAGATCTCCTCTAGCCTGTTAGGGCTAGGGGGCAGCATTGACACGGCTGGATAAAAAACATACCCGATTTAATCTGGTTACCACTCCTACTCAGTAACTAGAATATGCATATACTTATTACATATGGATAGAAAACACCCTAAATTTTCTAAAACTGTTTGAATGGTGTCTGTGAGTATAACAGAACTCAAATGGCAGGTCAAAACCTGAGAGATTCCTTTACAGGAAGTGGCCTGTCTGACCATTTCTGGAACTTCTTTGCCATCTCTATCATTTACTAAGGATCTCTGCTCTAACGTGACACTTCCCACGTCTTCCATAGGCTCTCATAGCCCGGGAAAAAAGAGAATGTCGTCATTCCAGCCCCAGGCTGAAACACATTATCGCCTTTCTCAAGTGGCCCATCAAGAGACACTAGCTTATGCGCGTGACCCCGACCGCCCCCGCCTTTGGGATTTTTTCCTCTGTTTGCCGAAAAGGAGATTCCCTGTCGGAATATTATCGCTTTTCTACGAGAAAAATGACGTAAAAATTGATTTTAAACAGCGGTTGACATGCTTCGACGTACGGCAATGGAATACTTTGAATTTTATTGTCAGGAATTGCGCCAAGCGCGCGACACTTCTTTACTATTTCGGATAGTGTCTGGAACGCACGAACAAAACGCCGCTATTCGGATATAACGATGGATTATTTTGGACCAAACCAACATTTGTTATTGAAGTAGACGTCCTGGGTGTGCATTCTGACGAAGACAACAAAAGGTAATGACATTTTTATAATAGTAAATATGATTATGGTGAGTGCTAAACTTGCCGGGTGTCTAAATAGCGAGCCCGTGATGCCTGGGCTATGTACTTAGAATATTGCAAAATGTGCTTTCACCAAAAAGCTATTTTAAAATCGGACATATCGAGTGCATAGAGGAGGTCTGTATCTATAATTCTTAAAATAATTGTTATGCTTTTTGTGAACGTTTATCGTGAGTAATTTAGTAAAATGTTAGCGAATTCCCCGTAAGTTTGCGGGGGGTATGCTAGTTCTGAACGTCACATGCTAATGTAAAAAGCTGGTTTTTGATATAAATATGAACTTGATTGAACAAAACATGCATGTATTGTATAACATAATGTCCTAGGGTTGTCATCTGATGAAGATCATCAAAGGTGAGTGCTGCATTTAGCTGTCTTCTGGGTTTTGGTGACATTATATGCTGGCTTGAAAAATGGGTGTCTGATTATTTCTGGCTTGGTACTCTGCTGACATAATCTAATGTTTTGCTTTCGTTGTAAAGCCTTTTTGAAATCGGACAGTGTGGTTAGATTAACGAGAGTCTTATCTTTAAATGGCTGTAAAATAGTCATATGTTTGAGAAATTGAAGTAATAGGATTTTGAAGATTTTGAAAATCGCGCCACAGGCTGGCAGTGGCTGTTACGTAGGTGGGACGAATTCGTCCCGCCGGTCCCATAGAGGTTAAAGCAGTGATGTTTTGGGGCTGTCGCTGGGCAACACGGACATTCAACTCCCTCCAAAGATTTTCTATGGGGTTGAGATCTGGAGACTGGCTAGGCCACTCCAGGACCTTGAAATGCTTCTTGCGAAGCCACTCCTTCGTTGCCCGGACGGTGTGTTTGGGATCATTGTCATGCTGAAAGACCCAGCCACGTTTCATCTTCAATGCCCTTGCTGATGGAAGGAGGTTTTCACTCAAAGTCTCACGATACATGGCCCCATTCATTCTTTCCTTTACACGGATCAGTTGTCCTGGTCCCTTTGCAGTAAAACAGCTCCAAAGCATGATGTTTCCACCCCCATTCTTCACAGTAGGTATGGTGTTCTTTGGATGCAACTCAGCATTCTTTGTCCTCCAAACACGACGAGTTGAGTTTTTACCAAAAAGTTCTATTTTGGTTTCATCTGACCATATGACATTCTCCCAATCCTCTTCTGGATCATCCAAATGCTCTCTAGCAAACTTCAGACGGGCCTGGACATGTACTGGCTTAAGCAGGGGGACACGTCTGGCACTGCAGGATTTGAGTCCCTGGCGGCGTAGTGTGATACTGACGGTAGGCTTTGTTACTTTGGTCCCAGCTCTCTGCAGGTCATTCACTAGGTCCCCACGTGTGGTTCTGGGATTTTTGCTCACCGTTCTTGTGATCATTTTGACCCCACGGGGTGAGATCTTGCGTGGAGCCCCAGATCGAGGGAGATTATCAGTGGTCTTGTATGTCTTCCATTTCCTAATAATTGCTCCCACAGTTGATTTCTTCAAACCAAGCTGCTTACCTACCTTGTAGATTCAGTCTTTCCAGCCTGGTGCAGGTCTACAATTTTGTTTCTGGTGTCCTTTGACAGCTCTTTGGTCTTGGCCATAGTGGAGTTTGGAGTGTGACTGTTTGAGGTTGTGGACAGGTGTCTTTGATACTGATAACAAGTTCAAACAGGTGCCATTAATACAGGTAACGAGTGGAGGACAGAGGAGCCTCTTAAAGAAGAAGTTACAGGTCTGTGAGAGCCAGAAATCTTGCTTGTTTGTAGGTGACCAAATACTTATTTTCCACCATAATTTGCAAATAAATTCATAAAAAATCCTACAATGTGATTTTCTGGATTTTTTTTTCTCATTTTGTCTGTCATAGTTGACGTGTACCTATGATGAAAATTACAGGCCTCTCTCATCTTTTTAAGTGGGAGAACTTGCACAATTGGTGTCTGACTAAATAATATTTTGCCCCACTGTACCTGACAGTATACACCTGACAGTATACACCTGACAAGCAATGTTGTTAATTGACCATAGATGAAATAAGATGCAAATACGTCTGTTTGTTTTTAAAATCAAGACTTACATTTCCACCACCAATTAACTGTCTAATTGCCCATGTTTCACTGTGGTTTCTGATGACAAAGTGATTGAATTACAGTAAAGGAATAAATGAGCACATTCCAAACAACCACATAATGCTTGTTAAAAATGGTGTTCAATATTTGACAAGCATGTACCATAATTATCTTCTGAAGCACCTCATCCCAAATTGACATGAAAATTTGACCTTTAAAAAAATATTTTCTATCATTTTCATTACATTTCATTTTTACATATTTGGCACTGTTTTCGTGGCATCTGCTTTCTTTCCAGAATTTTTTTCTTTCTCCTCCACATCTCCAGCATTGCATTCCAACCAGTCTGCTTTTAATTATCTCTAATCAAACAACACTCTCAGCTCAGAGGAATGCCTCTGGCATTTTACACAGCTGAACCGTGACGCACAGTCCACAGCAACTCAGTGGAATACTTATCTGGTACAATAAAACTAACTCAGGTCTACACATTCCATTCCAGAACATTCACCACAGAACATTCAAACATGGTTACGTCATAGTAAGTTCTATTAAAAAGAAGGCAATTAGCTGCCATCGTTCGTTTGTAGAAAAAATTTAAAATATGTTTCAGTGTTTATTGTGTTTATTAAATCTGAGTAATAAAACTTCCTTTTGGTGAATAATGTTCTGAATAAGCCAGACAGTCCTTCCTCCCTTCCTGTGTTGATCAACTTCATCATTCTCACTCTGTGAAACACATTTCTTGATATTTCCTGCCAAGAATGTAGATGGTTGAAGCCACAGAATTAAATAGAGCACTATATTATAATGTATCGCTATGGTTGAAGCATTAAATGAGATATGAACTTAAATATGTGTCCTCCCACCGTCACAGGCATGTAGCTGAAACGTTGAGTCCCAGGAGAACTTCTGTTACATGTGAAAGCCTCACTTCGATGTGTAGTGATCTTCAGAGTTGGTTATTAGAAATGTCTCTTTATCTTGTAGTGTGAATTATAATGTGACCATAGGATTTACAAAAATTGTGTTTTTTTCTGACTTTAGCAAATGAAATGATAAATCATCATGATTTTTTAAATTTTTATAAACAACATGTTTTATTGTCACGTTACACCAGATATGTGCAGTGAAATGTATTAAAATATTCAGTTATAGTAGTACTAAGTACCCCTGGAGGAAGTTAAACTTAAGTGCCTTGCTCAAGGGCACATCAACATATTTGTCTCCTCGTCAGCTTGGGTATTCAAACCAGCAATCTTTCAGTTACTGACCCAATGCTCTAACCGCTAGGTTACCTATTGCCCATTAGCAAGAGGAGCCATGTCTAGCCCTGCTCTGTTCTCTCATGTTAGCTATGTCTCCCTCAAGCCTGCAGTTGGCAACTAGTGCTTTCTGCTTTTCAAATAGCTCTGTTTTTCACAGTAAATATTTTTGCCTCCCTCGGTCCGTTGATTCCCCTGGGTAAGCGTAAGAAAGCATTCCATAGATTCCTCAGAGGTCTTCCCTCCCACTGAGTTGACTTGTGGCAGAGCAGTGCTACATTTCAAAGCTCACAGCCTGGTCTCATTAGACTAAACGTAACATAGTAAATCCAGGACTCTCAAATTAGTATGATATGGGGAAAGAAGGTTACCTACTCAGTTGTACAACTGAATGCATTCAACTGAAATGTGTCTTCCACATGTAACCCAACCCCTCTGAATCAGAGAGGTGCAGGGCCTGCCTTAATCGACATCCATGTCGTCAGCGCCCGCGGAACAGTGGGTTAACTGCCTTGCTCAGGGGTAGAACGATATATTTTTGCATTGTCAGCTCAGGGATTTGATCCAGCAACCTTTCGGTTACTGGCCCAATGCTCCGCCCCGCCAGGCTACCTGGTAGGGTTACCAAAGTCAGATGGTTACTTAAGGCAAAAAACTAAAGTTGTGTGATTGGTCGGGGTGGATGGGTGGGCATATATTGCAAATGTCTTGCAACCAAAAGGTTGCGAGTTTGAATCCGAGCACAAACAACTTCAGCATTTCAGTTAATTAGCAACTTTTCAAATATTTACTACTTTTTAGCAACTTTGCAGCTACTTAGCATGTTAGCTAACCCTTCCCCTAACCTTTACCCTTTTAGCTAACCTTCCCCTAAACCTAACCTTAACCTTTTAACCTAACTCCTAACCCTAACCCCTAGCCTAGTTAATGTTATTGTTTATTCCAAACATATCATCATTTTTGCAAATTCATAACATGTTGTACGTTTTTACAAATTCATAACATATAATATCAATTGTAATTCGTAACATCTCATGCTAAATGGATTTTCTCGGATTTACGTACAGAATAATATGAAAAGCTTTGCGACGAAGTTGCAGCTCAGGCTGGAAAGCTGAGAAGAGTTGCATGTCTTGTACTGGTATGTCTCTGTTGAGCAGGACTGGCTTTAGCAAGCGGGCTAAGTGGTTTACTACTATAGTACCTGGGTCAGTCCATGGTTTACTAATATAGTCCCTGGGTCAGTCAATGGTTTACTATTATACTCCCTGGGTCAGTCCATGGTTTACTAATATAGTCCCTGGGTCAGTCAATGGTTTACTATTATACTCCCTGGGTCAGTCAATGGTTTACTATTATACTCCCTGGGTCAGTCCATGGTTTACTACTATACTCCCTGGGTCAGTCCATGGTTTACTACTATAGTACCTGGGTCAGTCCATGGTTTACTAGTATAGTACCTGGGTCAGTCAATGGTTTACTATTATACTCCCTGGGTCAGTCCATGGGTTACTATTATACTCCCTGGGTCAGTCCATGGTTTACTACTACAGTCCCTGGGTCATTCCATGGTTTACTATTATAGTCCCTGGGTCATTCCATGGTTTACTACTATAGTCCATGGTTCACTACTATAGTCCCTGGGTCAGTCCATGGTTTACTACTATAGTCCCTGGGGCAGTCCATGGTTTACTACTATAGTCCCTGGGTCAGTCCATGGTTTACTACTATAGTCCCTGGGTCAGTCCATGGTTTACTACTATAGTCCCTGGGTCAGTCCATGGTTTACAACTATAGTCCCTGGGTCAGTCCATGGTTTACAACTATAGTCCCTGGGTCAGTCCATGGTTTACGTTTACTACTATAGTACCTTGGTGAATAACACTAGGGTGATATCAAATCTAGGCCTAGGCGACACATACCTCAGGGGTTGTATGGGTAAGAGGTTGTGATTACATGACTGAGGTCTGAGCAAAACGTTATATTCAGTGTTCCTGAGCTCCCTTGGCATCGGCCCTCGCTGCACAGCTCAGAGCGGGGGGGTTAATTCCTGCAGGAGCTCTAACACTTCAGCAAGCCCAGTTTCCTCCATCCTCCTACCTCCACCCTTCTAACTGCACCCCACACCTCTACCCCTCCACCCTTCTACCTCCACCCCACACGTCTACCCCTCCACCCTCCTACCTCCACCCTTCTACCCCTACCCCACACCTCTACCCCTCCATTCGCCCCTACCTACCCCCCCCTTACAAAAAAGACGTGAGAAAATAAATAAATGTGGTTTTCGGACACATGTATAAACACTCATGTGAACAAATCACGTGAAAAATGGCACGTGCATTTTTTAAATTTGTTTTGCATGAGTCAGGCACGTGGTCTTCGGACACATGTGAAGTTTCACATGGATTTTCAACATATATACTGAACAAAAATATAAACGCAACATGCAACAATTTCAAAGATTTGACTGAGTTACAGTTCATATAAGGAAATCAGTCAATTGAAATAAATTCAATAGGACATAATCTATGGATTTTACGATTTTAAGTCTCCCGCAGGAGAAACTAAAGTCTTGACCATCAGACCAAGAGGGCCTACACTGGCTTTCTCTTCCAATGTACTGTATATTTATTAAACATTTCTCTCAATCTCAGAATATTGACTGTTCAACTCAAAATAGGGCTGACATGTTTTAAAATGTAATTGAGTTAATCACAGGATTTGCTGAGTTAATCACAGTTAATAACCTCTTAAGGATCGTACCCTTTTTTTTTCAAATTTCACCTAACTTGACATACCCAAATCTAACTGCCTGTAGCTCAGGACCTGAAGCAAGGATATGCATATTATTGATACCAGTTGAAAGGAAACACTTTGAAGTTTGTGGAAATGTGAAACTAATATAGGAGAATATAACAAACTAGATCTGGTAAAAGATAACGCAAACAAAAAAACATGCGTTTTCAAAAAAAAAAATCATAATGTTTGAAATGCAACAGAAAGGCCATAATATAATTTTGCAGTTTAGGCACAATTTAGATTTTGGCCACTAGATGGCAGCAGTGTGTGTGCAAAGTTTCAGATTGATCACACGAAGCATTGCAATATTGGACAATATTTTGTATCAAGTCTGCCAAATTGATACATTTAAAAGTACATAACTATAGATATAACAGTGTTGCTTCCGTCCCTGTCCTTGCAACCCTACCTGGGCTCAAACCAGGGACCCTCTGCACACATCAACAACTGCCTCCCACGAAGCATTACTACCTATCGCTACCCAAGAGCCATGGGCCTTGCAGAGCAAGGGAAACAACTACTTCAAGGTCTCAGAGCTAGTGATGTCACCAATTGAAACGCTATTAGCGTGCACCCCGCTAACTAGCTAGCCATTTCACAACGGTTACATAGAGAGCATACAAAAATGATATGGTAATGCAACATTTAACTTTACACACTCCCAGGAATGTCTTACATGATGGATCATTAGCTTATACACTAACTTTCACACATCTAGATGGCCGGGCGGGGTGGGTGTGGAGCCAGGGACAGCAGGGGTTCAATCTGTAGAACCCAGTTCCTACATTTGAATATAAAAATAGATTTTTATCAAACAAAAATATGCTACATTTTATCTCTGGGACTCTCAGGATGACAAATCAGAGCAAGATTACTGAATGTAAGTACATTATTTACCTTCAGAGGTGAATGCATCAAACCAGTTCCCGTGATATATTTTTGTTGTTGTGCACTCTCCACAAACAATAGCATGGTATTTTTTCACTGTAATAGCTACTGTAAATTGGACAGTGCAGTTAGATTAACAATAATTTAAGCTTTCTGCCCATATAAGACATGTCTATGTCCTGGAAAGCTTGCTGTTACTTAAAACTGTTATGCTAAAATCTCTTTGTAGAAAAGTATCCGTTACATTCCAATAACAAACACATTCACACATTTTTAAATACTTTTAGGCCTGTGTATTAAATGTAACAAAAACCAATGGACACCTAACAATAACAAAAGCAAAAAATAGCTAGCCAGGACAAAATGGCAGGCTAGCTATTGCCTAACACTAAGCTAGCTAGCAGTTATTAATTAGCATGCAACCATATGATTCACATTTCATAAAAAGTAACCTTTTAAAATACATATCTTTAGCATGGTCCGTATGTACACATGTAAATACACTCAATATGAGCCCTCGTTTATAAAAATAAAACTATTTAAGAGCCAAAACATTTATAAAGGATATAAAAAATAATCCGAAAAGCCATATTTTTCTGATTGACTTGCATACAAAAGTGAGCTAGCTAGTTACCTAGCTTGGCTACACTCTTGTAAATGTGAAAATCTCACTTGTTTTTCACTCGGTCAAAACAATTAAATTATACATCAAAATGACCAGAACACTCAACACAGTTTAGTTAAACATGTTATCTCTACATTTGGAAAATGTAACCATGCGTACAAACTGGAAAACAGGATTAAAAAAAACAAGGAGACATGGAGAGTTAGCTTCTCTGTTCTTTCCACTGGGCTTCTTCCAACGGTCACAGAACAACGTATGAAAAAGCGAGGTGTGAACTGTAGCACTAACAGTCTGAATGCCTCCCCCTGGTGGAAATGATAAGTATACATGTATATCGATACAACACCATGGAGGACTACAATATTAATGGTGTGGATGGCTCAGAAATAACACATAATTATTTTTAATACACTATAATGATTATACTCAGGTTGGCTAAATAACCTTTTTACAGAATGGCATTACAGAATTTTCTATTCCAACTGGAAACATTGCTACAGCAACATGTTAATAACACCACCTTTTCACATGTGAGGAGAATAACACTATTTTACCCCTCACATGTGAACTACACATGTAAAAATCAAAGTTTCACATGTGAGAAGGAACATTTTTACATGTGAAGATTTTTCACGTCAACTTGCAGTTTAACATGTGAAAGTTTTACAGGTAAAACTGAAAATTCTATTTTTTTCCAGTGAATGTTTTTCATATGTGAAAGTGCAATTCCACATGTGAGAGCGATTTTCACATGTGAAACTGCAAAAAATGTTTGTAACGGCCTCATCTCCTTGCACCCCTCCATCCCTCCACCTTAGGCACCATGATCAGAGACTGCGTGAACATTACAGAGTGGGCTTGAATTTACCCAGGAAGATCCCATTGGTTTGCTTCACCCCTGGCATTATCAATAGGATTGTAATGAAAGTTAACACCGTTGGACAAACAATCTGTTGGGCATCATGTAGGATATGTATTGTAGAGAGAGGAGAAAACTCTAGAGCCTAAATTCTCTCTGCACAAGCTGTTTTAATATACATTTACTAAATATGGGGAAATCATTACAGAGATGTGTTTTGGAGTATCTACATTCATGTATGTTGGAGTGGAGGCGTCCTGAGTGGCGCAAAGGTTTAAGACATTGCACTGCAGTGCTTGAGGTGTCACTACAGACCCGGGTTTGATCCCAGGCTGTGTCACAGCCGGTTGTGGCCAGGAGACCCATGAGGCGGCTCACAATTGGCCCAGCGTCGTCTGGGTTAGGGGAGGGTTTGGCCGGCCGGGATTTCCTTGTCCCGTTGTGCAGTGTGTCAAGAAGCAGTGCGACTTGGCAGGCTGTGTTTCTGAGGACGCATGGCTCTCGACGTTCGCCTCTCCCGAGTCCGTAGGGGAGTTGCAGTGATGGGACAAGACTGTAACTACCAATTGGGTAAAAAATAAAGAAATACATATATGTTAGACTCAATGGTCTGTGTCTAGAATGCTATTAGGAACTCAGTCCATCTTTAAACGTTCTCTAGTAAGTTGAAATAGCAGAATGCACAAGGTGCCATTTCTACATTAGGTATTGCATCATCAGTTCCTCTTGTCATTTCATACCTTAGAGAGATATTTAAAACGTGTCAGAAATGTCCAGATCAATTAGCCCATGTCAGCTAATGTTTTTTTTTATTTAGTTTTATTTTGTCCATGAATAGTATTGGAATAATAGTTATCATTCAACTATCAAATGAATACACATTAGACTCGGCAAAATGTATAGAATTGCAAGAAAATTTGCTTTAAAAAGGGAAAAATTATCTTCACCAGCAAGAGGGA
>NC_138300.1:58460000-58640000 GCF_965601325.2 Salmo salar
CAGGGAATGGAACTACAGAGATGTGAGGAGATCAGTCCACAGGGAATGAAACTACAGAGATGTGAGGACATCAGTCCACAGGGAATGGAACTACAGAGATGTGAGGAGATCAGTCCACAGGGAATGGAACTACAGACATGTGAGGAGATCAGTCCACAGGGAATGGAACTACAGAGATGTGAGGACATCAGTCCACAGGGAATGAAACTACAGAGATGTGAGGACATCAGTCCACAGGGAATGGAACTACAGAGATGTGAGGACATCAGTCCACAGGGAATGGAACTACAGAGATGTGAGGACATCAGTCCACAGGGAATGGAACTACAGAGATGTGAGGAGATCAGTCCACAGGGAATGGAACTACAGACATGTGAGGAGATCAGTCCACAGGGAATGGAACTACAGAGATGTGAGGACATCAGTCCACAGAGAATGGAACTACAGAAATGTGAGGACATCAGTCCACAGGGAATGGAACTACAGAGATGTGAGGACATCAGTCCACAGGGAATGGAACTACAGACATGTGAGGAGATCAGTCCACAGGGAATGGAACTACAGAGATGTGAGGACATCAGTCCACAGGGAATGGAACTACAGAGATGTGAGGAGATCAGTCCACAGGGAATGGAACTACAGAGATGTGAGGACATCAGTCCACAGGGAATGGAACTACAGAGATGTGAGGACATCAGTCCACAGGGAATGGAACTACAGAGATGTGAGGACATCAGTCCACAGGGAATGGAACTACAGACATGTGAGGAGATCAGTCCACAGGGAATGGAACTACAGAGATGTGAGGACATCAGTCCACAGGGAATGGAACTACGGAGATGTGAGGACATCAGTCCACAGGGAATGGAACTACAGAGATGTGAGGAGATTCAGGGTTAAATCCAGTGTTATTATGAATCATAAGTAGTTTGAGAGACCAGGGGTGCATCTGAAATGGCATCTTATATTCTATTCTCTGGACCTCCAAGCCGGTTCCATTGCATTTTATCATTATTCACCTCTAATCAGGGACTGATTTAGACCTGGGACCACAGGTGGGTGATTCCCCTCTAATCAGGGACTGATTTAGACCTGGGACACCAGGTGGGTGATTCCCCTCTAATCAGGGACTGATTTACACCTGGGACACCAGGTGGGTGATTCCCCTCTAATCAGAGACTGATTTAGACCTGGGACACCGGGTGGGTGATTCCCCTCTAATCAGAGACTGATTTAGACCTGGGACACTAGGTGGGTGATTTCCCTCTAATCAGAGACTGATTTAGACCTGGGACACCGGGTGGGTGATTCCCCTCTAATCAGAGACTGATTTAGACCTGGGACACCGGGTGGGTGATTCCCCTCTAATCAGGGACTGATTTAGACCTGGGACACCGGGTGGGTGATTCCCCTCTAATCAGAGACTGATTTAGACCTGGGACACCGGGTGGGTGATTCCCCTCTAATCAGAGACTGATTTAGACCTGGGACACCAGGTGGGTGATTCCCCTCTAATCAGGGACTGATTTAGACCTGGGACACCAGGTAGGTAGAACAGAAAACCAGCAGGCTCCGGACCTCCGAGGGTACGAGTCGAATTCCCCCTGCTCTAAGGGCCCTGGTCAAAAGTAGTGCACTATGTAGGGAATAGGGTGCCATTTTGGAGGTAGATAATACAGCTCATCATGTCATGTCAGCTGATCTGAGGTCAGACTACCAAAGGCAGAATGAATGTGAGCCAATCTCTGACCCACTTTGAGACATTGCCTAGGTCTACCTACAGTACCTGTGAGTAGTCTTTTCTTCTTCCTGACGATAGAAAACCAGATCAGAGCCATTCCTTTTAGACTCACTGTGGGCGTCATGTTTGACCACATCTTTAAGTGTGGTAGGGCTGAAGAGAGAGGGAGAGAAAACTTTGTGAATGATGTAGTGTTGTCACAACAGATTCCGTAGCAACAGACTCTTGGTAAATGTGTCTGTGTCATGTCTGTTTATACATTAACCTCTGGATGTGAATCACAGTATGGAATCGGGATTTTGTTGAACAATGACTTGTACAGTAAATAGTTGTAGAGCAATACTCTACTTTTAGAGATGCATTAATTTGGGGTGGCAGGCAGCCTAGCGGTTAGAGCGTTGGGCCAGTAACTAAAAGGTTGCTAGATTGAATCCCCGAGCTGACAAGGTAAAAATCTGTCATTCTGCCCCTGAAAAAGGCAGTTAACCCACTGTTTCCCGGTTGGCTGTCATTGTAAAATAAGAATTTGTTCTTAACTGACTTGCCTAGTTAAAAAAGAAAAAAAATGAATTGGTTAATTCTACATTAGAAATGTGAAGCTCCATGTATATTAAGTAACAGTGTCAGCTAAAGTAGTGGTGAACATTCCTACAGACGACTGAAACGTCTGCATTTTTAATAATCTACCCAACCTATCCAGGCCTACGGTATCTGTGAATCTAAACTCCACTGAAACTCCACCTCGGCATTATCTAGAGTGGTTATTGTCCAATGTGCAGTCTGATATCCCGAGAATGTTCGCTATGTTAGTTTCACAAGCTTCCAATTACACAGCCGCATAGCATCAGGTGTAGGTAGGAGGGAGGAAGGATACATAAGGTATGCTGCGTCCCCAATGCCCTACATAGTGCACTACTACCCATAGGGCTCCAGTCAAAAGTAGTGCACTATATGGGGAATAGGGTGCCATTTGAGACACAAACATAGACATGCACGCAAACATAGACACACACACAAAAAAAAACTGTTTCACATCAAATCGCCTTTTCACATGTTGAGCTTAAATTTCACATGTGAAATCATATTTCCACAAGTATTACATTTAGAGTTCACCACCTTCTCTCATGTGAGGAGAATAACATGTTTTCACCTCATATGTGAAGAAAAGAAAACTCCACATGTGAAAATCTCACTTTCACATGTGGAATTGCAAGTTCATATGAAAAAATAGTCACATGTAAAATTCTAATTCTCACATGTGGAATTGTAAGTTCCACCCTCAGTTTTCTCCTATCACAGCCATTAAACTCTGTAACTGTTATACAGTTACCATTGGTCCTCATGGTGAAATCCCTGAGCGGTTTCCTTCCTCTCCAGTAACTGTGTTAGGAAGGACGCCTGTGTCTATGTAGTCACTGGGTGTATTGATACACCATCCAGAGTGTAATTAATAACTTCACCATGCTCAAAGGGATATTCAATGTCTGCTTTTTTATTTTTTACACATCTACCAATTGGTGCCCTTCTTTGTGAGGCATTGGAAACCCTCGCTGGTCTTTGTGTCTGAAATGCACTACTTGACTGAGGGACCTTACAGATAATTGTAAGTGTGGGGTACAGAGATAAGGTAGTCATTCAGAAATCATGTTAAAGACTATTACTGCACACAGAGTGAGTTCATGTAACTTATTATGTGACTTGTTAAGCACATTTTTACTCCTGAACTTGTTTAGGCTTGCTATAACAAAAGGGTTGAATACTTATTGACTCAAAGACATTTCAGCTTTCCATTGTTTATTCATTTGTAAAAAAATAATAAATAAAAAAAAAAAAACAATTCTACTTTGCCGTTATGGGGTATTGTGTGTAGGCCAATAAACAATAAATGACAATAAATTCAGGCTGTAACAACAAAAAGTTAAGGTGTGTGACTACTTTCTGAAGGTAATGTAAATGTTTTGGTTTTTAAAAGTTGATTTTATTATTATTATGAGTGCTCATATTGAGTGTACAGTATGAACCACGGTAATGATATGTATTTTAGAAGGTTATTTGCTATAAAATTTGTATCTAATGGTCGAATGCTAATTGCTAACCACTAGCTAGCCTTCCATTTAGTCCTAGTGGTTTTTTGCTACTTTTATTGTTAGCTGTCCATTGGTTTTTGTAACATTTAATACACAGGCCTAAAATGGATCTTAATGTATTTTCAAAATACTCTTAAAACATCCAAGATACATAACATATACAGCTCCCGAGTGGTGCAGTGGTCTAAGGCACTGCATCTCAGGGCTAGAGACATCACTACAGACCCTGGTTCCATTCCAGGCTGTATCACAGCGGTCTAAGACACTGCATCTCAGTACTAGAAGCGTCACTACAGACCCTGGTTCCATTCCAGGCTGTATCACAGCGGTCTAAGACACTGCATCTCAGGGCTAGAGGTGTCACTACAGACCCTGGTCCCATTCCAGGCTGTATCGCAGTGGTCTAAGACACTGCATCTCAGGGCTAGAGGCGTCACAACAGACACCCTCGTTCAATTCCAGGCTGTATCACAGTCCCATAGGGTGGCGCAGGAAAACAATTGATTCATCAATGGGTGGAATGTGTGCACCACTACTATAGGTAGGGCAGAACACTGTCTAAAAGCTCACAGGAAAAAAATCTGTGGAATTCTTTGCATCTATTTTTGTTTCAGTCGTGAAAGGTGTAACTATCCTGCTAAAGTTCAACATAAAATCACTTGCAATAGCATAGGGATTAATTCATTTTACTTGAAATTTTAACAGGTAATTGCATCAATTAGAGTTGAATCGAAGGGATATGATGAGCTTGCAATTTGTCCTTTATTGACATGACCTCACACATTGTGTTAAAATATAAATTCTTCCTAGTAAGATGTGTAGGCTATCTATAGTAGTGTTAGGAGACACTACTAAGGTCCTTAACTAATGCTCTATACCTAACAGGAAGTGCAGTGTGTGCCAAACGGAGAGGGCTTTAACTAATGCTCTATACCTAACAGGAAGTGCAGTGTGTGCCAAACGGAGAGGGCTTGGCTTGTGATGAACGGCATGACTGAAAAAGATCCACCTCGTCTCAAAATGGGGAGGGAGGGGCACCGACCACCCAGAAGTCCCATCACATAGGGATGTGTCTCAAATGGCACCTTATTCCCTATTGTTATGCACTACTTTCGACCTGAGTCCTATGGGCTCTTGATAAAAGTAGTGCACTAGGACATAGGGTGCCATTTGGAACGTATACATGCTGTGGGCAAACAGAGACCTTCCCTCTGTAAGGGTGACCGAAATAACACACACCAGGAAATGACCGTGTCCAGCCTCAGGATCACCACACAGAGAAGGGCATCACGGTATCTGAATGATGTCACGACCCTGCGAATGTGGCGGTAACATGATGTCGGAGCGGAGTGCCTGCACGGGACTGTCCTTCTCTGCTAGCAGGCTTCTTATGTCCACAATGGTGGCTCTGCAGTGCTTCCCCTAGCTTCCTCTGGCCTCTGGCCTGAGGCCCCCTGTTCATAGTTGTAATGGGAAATAATGTATATATTAACTGTCTCTGTACCCTATATGACTGAATGGCTAGTATGACATGACTGAATCTGCAGTATGTCCAGGATGCATGGCTGTTTTTAATAACATGTGTGTCTATCCTAAACCCATTTGCTGACAGGGAATATGGTGCCATTTGGGATGCATCTATGTTTATCTTTAACATTGCTTTGGACAACGACATGAATATAGTCAGGTCAGAGGTGAGAGATGAAAACCTATGCAATGCTGGCTCTGAAAAGTGGAACAACTCAACTGAAGTGGATATCCCCCCCCCCCCCCGAGTACAATATCTCCACTGGACGCAGAGAGGAAACATGAACAATTTAGTTCCTTAGATGTTTTCAATATCCAAATGGCACCCTATTCCTTAAATAGTGCACTACTTTTGTCCAGAGCCTTATGGGTCCTGGTCCAAAGTAGTGCACTATAACTGAAATCGGGTGCCATTTGGGATAAAACCTTTAATAACGACGTCTAGCGGCAGGACATTTGGCTTAAGGCCTAATGCTCGGACTACAACCTGTAGAGAGTGGAATTAGGTAGCCTAGTGGTTAGAACGTTGGGCCAGTAACCGAAAGGTTGCTGGGTTGAATCCCCCGAGCTGACAAGGTAAAAATCTGTTGTTCTGCCGTTGAACAAGGCAGTTAACCCACTGTTCCTAGGCCGTCATTGTAAATAAGAATGTGTTCTTAATTGACTTACCTAGTTAAATTAAGGTTACATTTTAAAAAAATTGCAGCAACTAACAATGCTACTTTATTATGAACTAAAAGGTCATAAGGACAATGCAAAACAAGAGGCTTTCCTGCCCTCTAGCTGTCTGTCTCTGTAATGGCAGTGGTAACAGCCATTATTACACTATTTCAAGGTATCCTTCAGCGCTTTGAACAATTAGACTGGAGTGACAGTCTCGAAATAACAAATAAATTACATGAAAGTGTTGGTCATATCAATTCCCAATCTGACGCTCACACCATCATTGACACATCCCCAGCTTACAACTGGCTCATTCATCCCCCCCTCCTCTCCCCTGTAACTATTCCCCAGGTTGTTTTGTTACCTCTGGTTTTAGTGATTAAATAGTGGCCATCCAGACACAATGTTGTGTGTATAGAAAGGCTACAATTACAAAAGCAGCCCGATTCTGATATTTTGCCAATAAGTGGTCTTTTGACCAATCAAATCAGATCTTTTGCCAATAATTGGGCAAAAGATCAGAATTAGGCTGTGTTGTGTAAACCGCAGGCAAACGTGTGAGCTTATTCACTTCCCTTCTTCAAAGAGCGTTCATATTGGTTTTCCATCCTCTCTACCTTCATGGATTTGAAAGGAAATTACTATATGAAAACTCCCTCTAGCCCATGGGGTGTAAAAAAGATATACTTTCAAATGAATAAATGCAAATTGAAACTGTGTAATCCGTTACATTCTGAGCAGTTGTTTTGGGCCCTGTCTGTGTCTTATTTATTTTTTTAACTCAATAACGTGTAAGGCCTAATTGCTAGGGTCATTTTAAGACGTCGTGCTTGAAAAACGCCACGAGACGTCATGGGATCTAATACTGCTGTCTAGTGGATGACCTGGGCATCAGAAAGGATATATTTACGTCAATGGAAAGGTAGAGACTCTTTCTCCTCATATGTATATGTATATCAAGGTATGGCATAAGCCCTACACTTTTAAAATGGCCGTGTTCCTATGGGAATGTGTGTAACCGATGTAAAATGGCTAGTTAGTTAGCGGTGGTGCGCGCTAATAGCGTTTCAATCAGTGACGTCACTCGCTCTGAGACTTGAAGTAGGGTTTCCCTTTGCGTTGCAAGGGCTGCGGCTTTTGTGGCGCGATGGGTAACGATGCTTCGTGGGTGTCAGTTGTTGATGTGTGCAGAGGGTCCCTGGTTTGTTTCTTTGTTTTGGAACAGTAATTGGCGACATATTTGATTTCAAACAGACTTTAAAATCTCTTATCCCCCAACATGGGGACATTTGGGGGTCCCCTGTGAATAAAAAAAAAACGTTACACTTAAAGCTTTTTCTGTCCTGCTGTATTTTGGGCTCTGTAGTAGTCACATTGTAGTGGTCACCTAACCGATCTAAGCATGTATTTGTAGGAATTTGAAACCTTAATATACATTATAATGGTAGTATACAATATTATGCATTGTTAAGAAAATGTCACCAGATGGAGTTGAAGTTGGTCCCGTGTGGCTCAGTTGGTCAAGCATGGTGTTTGCAACGCCAGGGTTGTGGGTTCAATTCCCACGGGAAGACATTTTTTTATGAAATGTATGTATTCACTACTGTAAGTTGCTCTGGATAAGAGCGTCTGCTAAATGACAAAAATGTAAGTTTAAATGATAATGGACCTGCATCCATACAGTTGACTGACTGTGTCCAGTTCACTAAAAATCACCAAAATGAAAGCTAGAAAAAAACGATAGAACTATTTACTGCGAGGAACTATAACACATTTTCAGTGCACCCCTCCAGACCCTTTCTTATTATGCCCGTGTCCAGAAGACCGAATGCACCCCCCCAGGAGCATCTAGCCCATACCAACACCAATCCAATGCATTTACATTTGTTGGTAGTGCACACTTCAGGTGGAAGGAGAGATAAGTTCCGAGGGGGTGTGGTATATGGCCAATATACCACGGCTAAGGGTTGTTCTTATGCACAACGCAACACGGAGTGTCTGGATACAGCCCTTAGCCGTGGTATATTGGACATATACCACTAATCCCCGAGGTGTCTTATTGCTTTTATAAACCGGTTGCCAATACAGTAAGGAAAGGTACTACACATTAAATAGAAAAATGTTGCTTTAATAAATAAATACATTCCGCCATGAAAAAAATAGTCTGGACAAAAGTCACGTTGATAGACTGGTTGCTATACAACAACCACAGGCTAGCTAGCAAGCTTACATTAAATGTATGGGGGTTAAATGTATGGGGGGAAAAACGAGCATTAGCACTACGTCTAGAGTGACTAACACATGCCAATTGTTTATTAATGTTGATCTGAATATTGCCATTTATTGTGCACAAAAGTGAGAAAAAAATGGTCCCGTGTTATCGTTTGTTGTTGACTCCACGCTGCTGTGTTGTCAGAGAGAATAGTGCTGCCATCGGCTCTGTTGTGTACCTGAAAACACAAGACAATAACGTTAGCTAATAGTTAGGTCTAACGTTACTTCGCTACCGGTTATATTGTCAGGGTACATTAGAATGATTTAGCTAGCTAACAGTTACATACCATATGTAGCCGTTCAGCTTTATCAAGCCCGTCTTTCCCTCGACTTTTTAATTACGCCGACAGACACATTGTGAATTAGGTGTCCTTCTGTATATTCCAATGCTAAACTGAGAAATAGTCGGTTCAAACCAGCTCCGAGTCCAGCATAACGTTAGCTGCTAATCCCACATTCTTCAGCATTTATGTTTCTCACTGAATAAATACAAATCCCGTAGAATAACGTTCAGCTCCATTTTTTTTTTTTTTTTAATATTCCCAAACTCACAATATATCTCTTTTTTTTCTACACACCAGTCAGTGAATCAGCTAAGTGGCCACTTTGTTTGTTTCAACGATGTTCTTTTCGATTCGGTTTCTCTCAAATTAATCTAAATGCTTATTTGGTACAAATTATTATTTTGGTACAAATTATTATTATTATTTTGGTACAAATGTTTATTTGGTAATTGCTTATTTGAACTATTGTTCATGTAGCCAGGTGAAAAGGCTAATGGTATACGGTCTTACGTACGCACAGTATCCAGTATCCAAACTACCTGAGTTTATTAAACATTCTCAGGGCGGGAATGGTTCTGTCACCAGCCAATCCGTATCCAGTATGCAAACTATCGGGTATTAGTAAACATTCTCAGGGCGGGAATAGTTCTGTCACCAGCCAGTCGTTTCACAGATACGATTGACTCCCACCCCCGTTTGTGATTGGTCAAGGATTTATACAATTCCCTCTGATGATTGGACCAAAAATAAAAATAAAAAATTGGGAGCTTCCTTCTTCCGGTTTGTATGTTGTTGAAAAGAAAAGACGAATGCCTGGAAGAAAAGAAAAATACTCTACAAATACGGTATTTTAGCATGTATTTTTGTGCGAATGTATCGTCAAAGCTTTATCAGTATAGCTTTCCCAATTTATTTTGGGATTTTATAAATATTGTAAGAATCTTAAGTTCACCCAATGTTTGTTTAGCGATAGCTGCAGCTAACAAGCAATCCTTAGCTAGATATTTTGCAAGGTTAACCATATGGATATGCGATCAAAATTAAACGTTAACGTTTAATTTGAGAGCTCGACTGTGGTCGCTGCCATCGGCTTGTGATACGGTCAAAGCAGAAAGGCACATTCTTCAATGCAGTGCCTATTCGGTGATTATCTAGTTACTCCTAACGGCTGTGTAGTTAGCTAGGGTTTCATAGTAACTAGTTTACCAAAACCTTATCCGCCAACATGTGCCTAGTTAAATAATAAAAACTAAAGATACCTACCCGAGTGTTACGATTGTTTACACTGAGCTGCACGGGGGTTGGAACGCAATCATGGTTACATTAAGACACCTTGGAGTTGGCGGGAGATATGGGTCGGGTAACGTAATTCAATGCAGGGTTGGGATATGTCAATATGCCACTGTACTCCAAATTTGACCGTTATCCACACTGCTAGTAGTGTTTCAATCTTCTCGATGGGGCATTGTGGATAAAGGTACAATTTGAAGTACAGTGGCATATCCCATCCTAGCCCAAGATGTACTCTTAAGGAGCCTAACGTTACCGTTGCTCCTTAAAGTCCAATGACTTATTTACAGAGGTAGGATGACTGGCAGCCAAATAAAAAAAATCTAAACGTGAATCGATTCTCAATTGCGATATAGTTTTAGAAATGTAAAGCCCTTTACTTTCATATCACAACATTATTTCACAAATGCAAAATATACACTTACTGTACACAGTTTTACCCGACAGTATTTTTCAGTAACAACACGTTTCTGGTGGCCTACTGCCTTTACACAGGTGTTCAGAGCATGCTAGATAGCTAATTACCACAGGTGTTCAGAGCACGCTAGATAGCTAATTACCACAGGTGTTCAGAGCACGCTAGATAGCTAATTACCACAGGTGTTCAGAGCACGCTAGATAGTTAATTACCACAGGTGTTCAGAGCACGCTAGATAGCTAATTACCACAGGTATTCAGAGCACGCTAGATAGCTAATTACCACAGGTGTTCAGAGCACGCTAGATAGTTAATTACCACAGGTGTTCAGAGCACGCTAGATAGTTAATTACCACAGGTGTTCAGAGCACGCTAGATAGTTAATTACCACAGGTGTTCAGAGCACGCTAGATAGCTAATTACCACAGGTGTTCAGAGCACGCTAGATAGCTAATTACCACAGGTGTTCAGAGCACGCTAGATAGCTAATTACCACAGGTGTTCAGAGCACGCTAGATAGCTAATTACCACAGGTGTTCAGAGCACGCTAGATAGCTAATTACCACAGGTGTTCAGGGCACGCTAGATAGCTAATTACCACAGGTGTTCAGAGCACGCTAGATAGCTAATTACCACAGGTGTTCAGAGCACGCTAGATAGAGGAACCACCCGTGGTAATTAGCTGTCTTCCGTCAGTCTAACTAGCGAATAGCATAAGCTGGTAACACAACTTGCTAAGGAAAGACAAACTAGCTTTTTGAAAATATAATAAACACAAACTAATACTGTAATTATAGAACGCTTGTGGATATATATATTAAGAAGCAAAGTGGAAACTGCATCGTAGTCACCAACATTGTTGCATTGACCATGCAGACTGAATGCAAGTGTCTCCATGTGCTGCCTTGACCATGCAGACTGAACGCAAGCGTCTCCATGTGCTGCCTTGACCATGCAGACTGATCGCAAGTGTCTCCATGTGCTGCGTTGACCATGCAGACTGAACGCAAGTGTCTCCATGTGCTGCATTGACCATGCAGACTGAACGCAAGTGTCTCCATGTGCTGCATTGACCATGCAGACTGAACACAAGTGTCTCGTAGTCAAAGGGACAATAAATGCACTCCTTGAGTGATGAGGGTGGGCTAGGTCTGTGTGGAAAGCAGGGGGTGGGTCTAGGTCTATGTGGAAAGTGGCATGGAGAGCGAGAGAGATGACTCAAGTAGGGAAATATAGAAAAATAAACTACTAAAATTGACATTACACACAGTGTATCACATTTAACAAACCAAACATTAAAATACTGTTATAGAAGGTAAAGTAAAAACCCAATCCTGTCCGAGATAAGGGAAGAAATGAATTGAGAAAGAGGCGTGTGATCTTTTTATTTTTATTAAATTGTATATAATGGTTGTTCTATCCTCCTCCCTTCTAGGATAGTGAAAGATGAGTTCTCAGCCATTTTCTACAGCTGGAATGCCTGCTCAGAGTAATCCTGGTGGAATGCCGATCTCTATCAATCAGTCATCCAACCAGCCAGGTTAACATTATATTGAATAATGCGTGTTCCTAATGGCACCCTTCTCCCTATATCAGGGGTTCTCAAACTTTTTGGGGCCGCGGTCCCCTTTTGTAATACTAAATTCATCAGGGACCCCCTCATAATCAGAACACAACTCAAGTAATGTAAAAAAAAAAATTGCCTACAAGGAGTTTTACTACCGCAGTGCATGGCCGGACGAACCAAGTCTTGGGCCGTGGGAAGAAACATTTTAAAGTCCCGCCTCTTGGTATCGGAGATAAAATGTTGCCGTTTTCAAGCAAATTTCCTGCAATTCTACACATTTTCCCATGCGGCAGAGACAACTTTGAGATTTTAAAACTTAAATTACAGTACTGTGGATACCAATATCCCTGTGAGCCTCCCAGGCCTATGTTGCCCAGGGTTAAGGACATAAATTGTAAATAAGAAGGGAAAAAAGGCACTCCTCTTTTCCCATTAGCACTGACTTTGCTGTTAAATACTTTAAGAAAAAATGTACTTGATATGATTGTGATTATGTGGTTGTCTCACCTAGCTATCTGAAGATGAATTCACTAACATTTACATTTACGTCATTTAGCAGACGCTCTTATCAGAGCGACTTACAAATTGGTGCATTCACCTTAACTAACTGTAAGTCGCTCTGGATACGAGTGTCTGTTAAATAGCTAAAATGTAATGTAAATGAATAATGTAAATGAATAATGTAAATGTAATGTCAATGGGTAATGTACATGTAATGTCAATGGATAATGTACATGTAATGTCAATGGATAATGTACATGTAATGTTACATTGTATGGTATTACACCCTCTGAACTTATTCTACAGATCCCTTGGCCAGAATTAATTTAATCTGTTAATAATATTCATTAAAAAATGATATATATATTTATAGACACACACACACACACACAGTACCAGTGAAAAGTTTGGACACGCCTACTCATTCAAGGGTTTTTCTTTATTTTGACTATTTTCGACATTGTAGAATTATAGTGAAGACATCAAAACTATGAATTAACACTTATGGAATAAGTAGTATAGTAAAGTATTAAACAAATCATATTTCCCCTTTTTGTTTTTACACCCCTTTTTTCTCCCCAATTTCATGGTGTCCAATTGGTAGTAGTTACAGTCTTGTCTCATCGCTGCAACTCCTGTACAGACTCAGGAGAGGCGAAGGTCGAGAGCCATGCGTCCTCCGAAACACAACCCAAACAAGCCGCACTGCTTCTTGACACAATGCACATCCAACCCGGAAGCCAACCGCACCAATGTGTCGGAGGAAACACCGTACACCTGGCGACCGTGTGAACATGCACTACGCCCGGCCCGCCACAGGAGTCACTAGTGCACAATGAGACAAGAATATCCCTGCCGGCCAAACCCTCCCTAACCCGGACGACGCTGGGCCAATTGTGCACCGCCTCATGGGTCTCCCGGTTGCGGCCAGCTGCGACAGAGCCTGGACTCGAACCCAGAATCTATGGTGACACAGCTAGCACAAATCATATATTTTAGATTCTTCAAAAGTAGCCACCCTTTGCCTTGATGACAGATTTGCAAACGCTTGGCATTCTCTCAACCAGCTTCACCTGGAATGCTTTTCCAACAGTCTTGAAGAGTTCCCACAAATGCTGAGCACTTTTGGCTGCTTTTCCTTCACTCTGCGGTCCAACTCATCCCAAACCATCTTAATTGGGTTGAGGTCGGGTGATTTGGAGGCCAGGTCATCTGTTGCATTACTCCATCACTCTTCTTCTTGGTCAAATAGCCCTTACACAGCCTGGAGGTGTGTTGGGTCATTGTCCTGTTGAAAAACAAATGATAGTCCCACTAAGCTCAAACCAGATGGGATGGTGTATCACTGCAGAATGCTGTGGTAGCCATGCTGGTTAAGTGTGGCTTAAATTCTAAATAAATCACAGACAGTGTCACCAGCAAAGCAACTCCACACCACCTCCTCCATGCTTCACGGTGGGAACCACACATGCGGAGATCATCCGTTCACCTACTCTGCGTCTCACAAAGACACGACGGTTGGAACCAAAAATCTCAAATTTGGACTCATCAGACCGAAGGACAGATGTCCATTGCTCGTGTTTCTTGGCCCAAGTAAGTCTTGTATTCTTATTGGTGTCCTTTAGAGTGGTTTCTTTGCAGCAATTGGACCATGAAGGCCTGATTCACACAGTCTCCTCTGAACAGTTGATGTTGAGATGTGTCTGTTACTTGAACTCATTTATTTGGGCTGCAATCTGAGGTGCAGTTATCCTTTGCAGCAGAGGTAACTCTGGGTCTTCCTTTCCTGTGTCGGTCCTCATGAGACAGTTTCATCATAGCGTTTGATGGTTTTTGCAACTGCACTTGAAGAAACTTCAAAAGTTCTTGAAATGTTCCGTATTGACTGACCTTCATGTTTTAAAGTAATGATGGACTGTCATTTCTCTTTCCCTTGTTTGAGCAGTTCTTGCCATAATATGGACTTGGTCTTTTACCAAATAGGGCTATCTTCTGTATACCAACCCTACCTTGTCACAACACCACTGATTGGCTCAAACGCATAAAGAAGGAAAGAAATTCCACAAATGAACTTTTAAGAAAGCACACCTGTTAATTGAAATGCATTCCAGCTAACTACCTAATGAAGCTGGTTGAGAGAATGCCAAGAGTGTGCAAAGCTGTCATCAAGGCAAAGGGTGGCTACTTTTGAAGAATCTGAAATATAAAATATATTTTGATTTGTTGAACACTTTTTTTGGGTTACTACATGAGTCCATATCTGTTATTTCATAGTTTTGTTGTTTTCATTATTATTCTACAATGTAGAAAATAGTAAAATAAAGAAAACCCTTGAATGAGTAGGCGTGTCCAAACTTTTGACTGGTACTGTGTGTGTGTGTATATATATATATATATATATATATATATATAGTTCATGAGCTGCATTGCCTGTCTTTGTAATTGGTTTATTTTCATCTGCGCTTAATGTCATATTCAGCTAGCAGCCTCCATGGAAATTTAATTTGTTTGGCGCCCCCTTGTGTACTAAACTGGTAATACTGTAAATCCCGGGGTGAGATTCTGGATACTGTCCAACCCTGCTAGTTATTGAATCTTCCTAAATGGCCGAGTTGCAGTTCTGATTTAAATCGGCTCAAATCTATGGCAAGACTTGAAAATGTCAGTCTAGCAATGATCAACCAACTTGACAGAGCTTGAAGAATTTAAAAAATAATAATGTGCAAATACTGTACAATCCAGGTGTGCAAAGCTCTTAGAGATTTACCCAGAAAGACTCACAGCTGTAATCGCTGCCAAAGGTAATAACATGTATTGACTCAGGGGTGTTGAATACTTATGTAAATACAATTTTTCTGTATTTCATTTTCAATACATTTGCAAACATAAAAAAAAAAAACATGTTTTCACTTTGTCATTATGGGGTATTGTGTGTAGCAAGGGGTGAGGGGAAAAAAACATATGTTTAATCCAGTTTGAATTCAGGCTGTAACACAACTTAAATGTGTTAAGTCAAGGGGTATGAATACTTTCTGAAGGCACTGTACTTTCATAGCAGGAATCAACACAATGTATAGGCTATTACTGTCAACCAAATAATGATTCTAGAACAATCTACAGGAACGTTGTGTAGCAAAATCACTGAAGGTTAACAATATACTTTTGTAAGAGGAGAAGGCAATGTCGGTGTCGGTCATTTTCGGTTTATCGTCCCAACTCTAAAAAGGAGTGTACTACATAGTGAATAAGGTGCCATTTGGAACTGAACATATTTCTACAGTCCTCCAGAGTTTCTGGTAAATTCTCTCTAATTGTATGTTTATGATCTGTGATGTTTTATTAAAACTCACACCGCTTGTGATAAATGGTTCCCTAGCAGGACCAGGTGAGGACAGTAGTGTTGATGTGGACCACCATGGTCCCCAGGACCACCCAGCCAGCAGCAGGGGAGGAGAAGAAGCCCTGTCTTTCAGAGAAGACAAGCAGGAAACTGGAGTGGTCAGACCCTACCCCCAGGTTAGTAGATACTCTAGTCCCCTCGAACTCTGGACCTTGAAGCCAGTTCCACTGTTTTTTTTTCATAGTTTCCCTCTAATCAAGAACTGATTTTTAGACCTGGGACACCAGGTGGGTACAATTAATTCTCAGGTGGAACAGAAAGCAGCAGGCTCTGGACCTCGTAGGGTAAGAGTTGAATACCCTTGCTGTAGGGGATAGGATGGCTCCGGACCTCGTAGGGTAAGAGGTGAATACCCTTGCTGTAGGGGATAGGATGGCTCCGGACCTCGTAGGGTAAGAGGTGAATACCCTTGCTGTAGGGGATAGGATGGCCATATTCCCTTTTATAGTACCCTTGTTTTGACCAGTGCCCATAGGGTGCCATTTGGGACACAACCTATAATGTACAGATAACATTAACTGCACTTTCTCTATTTTCTCATTGATTGCAGGCTTTTTATTGTCTAATTTTCTATCTATATAATCTCCATCAAACTCTTTAGTCCAAGACTAGGCTTTAATCTGTCCCAGAATCATTTACATTTTAGTCATTTAGCAGACGCTCTTATCCAGAGCGATTTACAGTAGTGAATGCATACATTTCAATTCATACACTTTTTTTTCTTCTTTTTTTCCCCCATATTTAGTGCACTACTTTTGACCAGGGCTCCAGTTGAAAGAAAAACACTATACACCCCATTTCCCTCTCTTCCCTAGCCTGATCCCAGATCAGTTTTATCTATAAAGGTAATAGTGTGGTAATTAAAACAGCCCATTTCCCTCTCTCCCCTCGCCTGATCCCAGATCTGTTTTATCTATAAAGGTAATAGTGTGGTAATTAAAACACCCCATTTCCCTCTCTTCCCTAGCCTGATCCCAGATCTGTTTTATCTATAAAGGTAATAGGGTGGTAATTAAAACACCCCATTTCCCTCTCTCCCCTAGCCTGATCCCAGATCTGTTTTATCTATAAAGGTAATAGGGTGGTAATTAAAACACCCCATTTCCCTCTCTTCCCTAGCCTGATCCCAGATCTGTTTTATCTATAAAGGTAATGACAGGGTAGTAATTAAAACACCACATTTCCTTCTCTTCCCTAGCCTGATCCCAGATCTGTTTTATCTATAAAGGTAATGACAGGGTGGTAATTAAAACACCACATTTCCCTCTCTTCCCTAGCCTGATCCCAGATCTGTTTGTGGTGTATAGCCAACTATACACGACGGCATGAACACATTCCGTTTTCACCTGCCTGCTATCATCTGATTGAGAACTCACCCAGTCAGAGAGGACAAGTTGATACCCCCAAAAAGTGTCCTAACATATGGAATCAAAATGATTGATGGTCTATGTTATCACTATCTTAAATCAAATCCATGTGTCAGGACAGCAAATATCATAGAAACAAATCTATGTTTTCAAAGGGTTAATAAGATGTTGATGTGTTTTTCTTTTTTCTTCTTCAGGCTGCCCTGAAATCGCTGGTGCCCAGTCGTCTCATTGCCCCAGCTCCAGCCTCCAGCCAAGGCCAGGGGGGCCACATCCCTCTCCCTCTGCCTCCCAAGTTGCAGCCTGCCCTGCTTGGCCACATCACTGTCACCCTGGAGAGCCACATTGCTCCCACCTCTTCCATCCCTGTGGCAACCATCAGTGGACAACAGGTGACTACATAGCCTGCTGCATTCTTATTGGCTCTTGCTTGTGATCATTGCTTTATAATAACTTTCATGAATAAGCCATTATGGGGCAGTTTCTTGGACACAGATTAAGCCCTAGTCCGGGATAAAAACGACATTAATAGATTATCTCTGTTGAAAATGTGTTTTTTTTTAAAAATCCAGGATTAGGTTTAATCTGTGTCCAGGAAAACTTTATTAGGGACTGAAGTTTTTTTGACCTATTCTTATTTCAGGGCCACTCCAGTAATCGGCATCACCTCATGCCAGCTAATATCCAGATAATTAGGGCTCCTTCTATTCCTCAACACACATTTACCTCTCACCTACCCAGAGGTACGTACTGCATCTCCCTAACCCAGAGTTTTGGTTGGAGTTCTAACCCCCACTGTTTCACAACAAACATTCACTTCCCATTTACCCTAAACCTATATTACTGTCCGGAGGGGAAACTTTTCACATTTTATTTTTCTTGCGTGTTGCACTTCTCTGGTTCGACCTCTAGAGGGAGCTCTTACCTTCTGCCTTTCATTCTGTAATATGTTCCCTAATCCATATTGTGCTTTTTGTCTTGCAGGGGCGGTGGCTGCAGCAGTGATGTCCAGCTGTAAAGGGCCTGCTGTTCTCAGACCAGCATCAGGGGCCAGTGCAGGCCCTGTTCAGCACACTGTACATCACATCACCCACCAGTCTATCCAGGTGCTTAGACCCAGTGTTATTACGGCTCAATTGCATTATTATGGTGGGAGGCTTGTGGAGAGTTTACAGATCAAATGTTAACTTGCACACCATTGTTTTTCCTCATTTGTAGTGCAGGAAATGACTTCCCCCGGGTGTTGACTTACTTCTTCATTGTAACAAAGATAACTCCCGCGTTCATGATTTTCCCTCTGTAGTTATTTGTGTTGACAGTTCAGTCAGTCTTGTAGGGAAACATGGTTGATTCTCTCCCTCTCTTCATCCTCAGTCTCGTTCCCCTGTCACCAGCTCGACAACAGTGGCCCCCATCTCAGCCACCCGGAACCAGTCCCCTGTCATCAACCCAACGTTCACCCAGTCTGCAGAGGTGCTGAATGGGTAAGTGGCCCAGTAGCTAGCCTAGCATTAAAGGGATAGTGTGAGATTTTGGCCCTTTATCTACTTAACCAGAGTCAGATGAACTCATTGTCAGGGCTCTAAATTAAATATGTTTATTGGTAGCACTGGTGTTCCCAACTTTAAAAAGTTTGGAGCACCAGAAAATAAGAGAGCGATAAATGAATCCCAGCTACTTCGCTCTAGAAACTAATATAGTAACCCTGTAAATACATTTTTTTTATTATAAAAAGCTAAACTGTGATGACAACATGCAAGAGATCTGTCATTCATTCGTTGCTGTGATCATTGACTTCCTGAAGAAGACATCCCCTTTCTTTCTGTGTCCCCAGATGTTTGGATGTACTGGTAAAGTTACCAGGTTGTTAGCTAGCTAGCTAATGAGGTAACATGACTGATGTTTGGATGTACTGGTAAAGTTACCAGGTTGTTAGCTAGCTAATGAGGTAACATGACTGGAACAAGGTGTAAAACAAATGTAGCCTGCGAGTAGTTTTAGAACAGCCCGCGACATAGTTTATGATAGGAGGAGAAAAAGATTGTGCCGGTAATATGTGTCAGATCTTTTGAACTGTTTGGATTAGAAACAAGCCGTTTACTCTGTTGTAATGGTACAGGTATGACGCTAACGAATCTGCGCTCGGGGAAACAACGGTACAGAAAGAAAACAAATATAGGATTTTGTTTTTTTGCACAGTGCTCCCAAATTAAAACCCCCTGTATAAATGAGAAAATAAACAATAGGACTTCCCTTTAACCACCTGTATAAATGAGGGAAAAAAACAATAGGACTTCCCTTTAACCACTTGTATAAATGACAACATGTGTGTTTGTGCCCACAAGGTTTAGAATTCAAATTTGATGTTTATTGACCATGTATAATATATTGAAACAATACCCACCAGAGCTTTCATATTAAAAGGGATGGTGGGTTGATGATGTCACATTAAAAGGGATGGTGGGTTGATGATGTCGCATTAAAAGGGTATGTTGGTTGATGATGTCGCATTAAAAGGGTATGTTGGTTGATGATGTCACATTAAAAGGGTATGTTGGTTGATGATGTCACATTAAAAGGGATGGTGGGTTGATGATGTCACATTAAAAGGGATGGTGGGTTGATTTCACATTAAAAGGGATGGTGGGTTGATGATGTCGCATTAAAAGGGATGGTGGGTTGATGATGTCACATTAAAAGGGATGGTGGGTTGATGATGTCTTGTGTTTCCTCCTCCAGGCATCCAGGGCTGACTATCCATCCTCCTCCGGCCACCATCAGTATTCAGCGTCCCCAGGGGGCCAGGGACACAGCCACACGCGTCACCCTGCCCTCCCACCCTGCTATAGGGGGGCAGAAACCCCAGCCCCCCCACACCATGACACAGGTCAGAACCTGTGAAGATAAATATTTACCTTTGGCGCTATACTCCAGCATTTTGGATTTGAGATCAAATGTTTAGTATCAGGCAACAGTATAGAATGTCAACTTTTATTTGAGGGTATTTTCATATACATCTGTTTTACTGTTTATAAATGAAAGCACTTTATATATCTAGTCCCCCATTTGAAGAAGTACAGATGTAGGATCTTAATTTGATCTCCCTGTTGCAGGAAATGTTTAACTTGCAGGAAATGTTTAACAGTGTATTTGAGGTTTAAAAAGACTTCTGAAGTTAGTAATTTCTACTTAGAAATTTCAGACTTGATTTTCCCTTACAAAAAATGTATAATTGTCCTATTGTAGCAAACTGGCTCAAATTAAGGTCCTACATCTGTTTTTGGACAAAATTCACTTAGAGTATTAAAATAGTCAAATGTTTAGTATTTGGTCCCATATTTTGCCCAATAGGAAGTGAATGGGGAATAATGACTGGAGTAATCTAGACATTTCTAAATGAATCCTGATAATGCCATGTTTAACAAAAATCGGCAACGAATAATGATGAGTGAGGAAAGTTAGGTTAGAGGCTACAACAAAACATGCTATCTCCATTACCAAAAATAGGGGAGACTAGCATTTTCTTTTGGGGGGGGGGGGGGTTTTACAGTCTTTGTCCCTCTAACTTTTTAACTTTTTATCATTCATAATTCATTCATGATTATCCATAATCATTGTAGCATCCACATTAATGTAGATGTGTTCAGAAACATATTTTTATTCTTACTTACAATAAAAAGTCACTCCAAAATGACAATACATTATTCACCATTCACTTCCTGTTGGGCAAAGAACAGTTCGAAACAACCAGAACAAGCTGTAAATGCATCCAATGGGTTTGTAGAGTCAAGCTTGACGTAGTCATTGTATGCGAGGAAAAATGGGACCAAATAATACACTTTTGATTACTTAAATACACTATAAGTGAATTTTCTACAAATACTTATGACATCTTCCAGTGGCGAGTGTATATATAAATCAAATCAAATTGTATTTGTCACATGAGCCAAATACAACAGGTGTAGACCTTACCGTGAAATGCTTACTTATAAGCCCTTTACCAACAATGCAGTTTTAAGAAAATAGAGTTGAAGAAAATATTTACAAAATAAACAAAAGTAAAAAAAAAAGTACAATAACAAGGCTATATACAGGAGGTACCGGTACTGATTCAATGTGTGGGGGTACAGGTTAGTCGAGGTAATTGAGGTAATATGTACATGTAGGTAGGGGTAAAGTGACTATTCATTGATAATAAACAGCACGTTGCAGCAGTGTAAAAACAAAGGGTGGGGGTCAATGCAAATTGTTCGGTGGCCATTTGATTAATTGTTCAGCAGTCTTATGGCTTGGGGGTAGAAGCTGGTAAGGAGCCTTTTGGACCTAGACTTGGAGCTCCGGTACCGCTTGCCATGTGGTAGCAAAGAGAACAGTCTATGACTTGGGTGGCTGGGGTCTTTAAAAAACATTTTGGCCTTTCCTCTAGATTATAGATCCTGGATGGCAGGAAGCTTGGTCCTGGTGATGTACTGGGCTGTACTTATTACCCTCTGTAGCGCCTTACGGTCAGATGCCGAGCAGTTGCCATACCAGGTGGTGATGCAACCGGTCAGGCTGCTCTTTGTTGCAGCTGTAGAACTTTTTAAGGATCTGGGGACCCAGGACAAATATTTTCAGTCTCCTGAGGGGGAATGGGTGTTGTTGTGCCCTCTTTACGACTGGTTTGGTGTGTTTGGACCATGATAATTTGTTGGTGATGTGGACACCAAGGAACTTGAAACTCTCGACCCGCTCCACTACAGCCCCGTCGATGAGAATGGGAGCGTATTCGGCCCTCCTTTTCCTGTAGTCCACAATCAGCTCCTTTGTTTTTCTCACGTTGAGGGAGATGTTGTTGTTGTTCTGGTACCACACGGCCGGGTCTCTGACCTCCTCCTTATGGGCTGTCTCATTATGTTGGTGATCAGGCCTACCACTGTTGTGTCGTCAGCAAACTTAATGATGGTGTTGGAGTCGTGTTTGGCCACACAATTGTGGGTGAACAGGCAGTATAGAAGGGGACTAAGTACACACCCCTGAGGGGCCCCGTGTTGAGTATCAGCGTGGCAGATGTGTTGTTGCCTACCCTTACCACCTGTCAGGAAGTCCAGGATCCAGTTGCAGAGGGAGGTGTTTAGTCCCAGGGTCCTTAGCTTAGTGATGAGCTTTGTGGGCACTGTTGTGTTGAACGCTGAGCTGTAGTCAATGAGCAGCATTCTCACATACAGTACCAGTCAAAAGTTTGGACACACCTACTCAGGGTTTTTCTTTCTTTTTACTATTTTCTACATTGTAGAATAACAGTGAAGACATCAAAACTATGAAATAACACATATGGAATCATGTAGTAACCAAAAAAGTGTTCAACAAATCAAAATATATTTGAGATTCTTCAAAGTAGCCACTCTTTGCCTTGATGACAGCGTTGCACACTCTTGGCATTCTCTCAACCAGCTTTATGAGGTAGTCACCTGGAATGCATTTCAGTTAACTAACAGATGTGCCTTCTTAAAAGTTAATTTGTGGAATTTATTTCCTTCTTAATGCGTTTGAGCCAATCAGTTGTATTGTGACAAGATAGGGGTGGTATACAGAAGACAGCCCTATTTGGTAAAAGACCAAGTCCATATTAATGGCAAGAACAGCTCAAATAAGCAAAGAGAAACGACAGTCCATCATTACTTTAAAACATGAAGGTCAGTCAATACGGAACATTTCAAGAACTTTTAACGTTTCTTCCAAGTGCAGTTGCAAAACCATCAAGCGCTATGATGAAACTGTCTCTCATGAGGACCAACACAGGAAAGGAAGACCCAGAGTTACCTCTGCTGCAAAGGATAAGTTCGTTAGAGTTATCAGCCTCAGAAATCAGCAATTGAACACTTTTTTAGTGTTATTTCATAGTTTTAATGTCTTCACTATTATTCTACAATGTAAAAAATAAAGAAAAACCCTTGAATGAGTAGGTGTGTCAAACTTTTGACTGGTTCTGTGTGTGTGTGTGTGTTTTATATATGTATACGGGTTTTAATTTCTAAACAGTAAAACAGACAAATAAAAGGTGACGTTCTGTACGGTCGCCTCATATCAAATATTTGATCTCAAATCCAAAATGGTGGAGTACTGTATATGGCCAAATGCACCATTTGTTTTATTTTTTTATAGCTTCGCTGTCCAAATACATACGGAGGGGAGGGTAAGATGTTCTATGGTTGTTCTCAAGTCAGGTTTTCTGGTGACACTTCGACAGGAAAAATAGAAGAAAATACACTTCCTTGTATTACAGAAATCCATCTTCTGTTCTGGCACTCCGGTTGCTGCAGCGACGGTGGCACCTATTCTAACCACCACCAACACTGGCCCAGGCACCACCACTACAGGTAACACCACCCACACAGATCCTATTCAATTACATTTAGTGATGAGTTTTTTAATATGTTATTCTATGAGGTCACCATTCTAGGAGTCGTGTTTACAAAGAGTTATAGAGTGCTGATATAGGATCAGTTTATCCTGTTTCCATCATAATGAATAAGACGAATAACATGGACATTTTTAAAGACCAACAGCCCCTAAAAATCGACTTAATTTAGAAAAACGGCCTGTGTGGCATCAATATGAGTCAGAAACATTTATTCTACTGTCGAAATTGACTACAAAGTGGAAATAGGATCATTTTGGTCATGAAGTCAGTCTCATCCAAAATAGTTTTTTTTTTAGGTTTGGTCTTTACTGCATCACAACGTAAATTTTAAAGTTGGGTTTGTTTTAATCCTGCCCACAGCATCAGTAATTATCAATTAGGAGTGCAGCTGCATGCGACCGACCGTAATGCCCGTGGTAAAGTTGGGTTAACTTTTGATATCCCTATGGGGCTATTTGGTGACCATCGGTAAATTACAGTGTAAAGGTAACTGCCAAAATAATGGAAAGACTTGAGTAAATGATGGTTACAAAGTATATTGAAAGCAGGTGCTTACACACAGGTGTAGTTCCTGAGTTAATTAACTTTTTAAGGTATAGGGGGCAGTATTTTCATTTTCGGATGAAAAGCGTGCCCAGAGTAAACTGCCTAATACTCGGGCCCAGAGTCAAATATTTGCATATTATTAGTAGATTTGGATAGAAATCTGAGAATTGTAGTTTTTCTTTTGAATCCCTATTGAAACGACAGTGTCTGTGGGGTCACGTTGCACTTCCTAAGGCTTCCATTGGCTGTCAACAGCCTTTAGAAACGTGTTTCATCCTTCTCCTGTTACTGGGCAGAAAAAGGAGCTCAGTCAATGAGTGGACTGCCTGGGACCAGTGAGTTGTTTACTGCGCTGGCACATTTGGCGCGCCGCTCCTTCTTTTTCCTCTGTAATGACTACGCTATTGTCCGGTTGGAATATTATTGACGTTTTATGTTAAAAAGACCCTAAGGATTGATTGTAAACAACGTTTGACATGTTTCTACGAACGGTAATGGAACTATTTGACTTTTCGTGTCTGGATTTACGCTCGCGAGTTATGCCTTTGGATAGTGATCTGAATGCACAAACAAAACGGAGGTATTTGGACATAAATATGGAGTATTTTGATCAAAAAGAACATTTATTGTGGAAGTAGGAGTCCTGGGAGTGCATTCTGACGAAGATCAGCCAAGGTAAGAGAATATTTATAATACTAATTCAGAGTTTAGTTGACCCTAGAACTTGGCGGGTATCTGTATAGCTTGCTTTGATGGCTGAGCTATGTACTCAGAATATTGAAAAATGTGCTTTCTCCGTAAAGCCAGTGAAATAGCATGGCGCGAAATACAAAACAGCAAAAATCTAATTTCATTTTCTCAAACAATTAACAATTTTACACCATTTTAAAGATAAACTTCTCGTTAATCTAACCACATTGAGTCATCTAAAATCATAAATAGAATTTTAAATATTCACGTAACTTTGATCTTCATCAGAATGCACTCTTAGGAATACCAGGTCCACAATAAATGTTGTTTTGTTCGATAAAGTCCATAATTTATGTCCAAATACCTCCTTGTTGTTTGTGCATTCAGTAAGCTATTCCAAATGTAGGTAGCGCGCCGAAAAGTTAAAAAAAGTTCTATTTACGTTCGTTGAAACATGTCAAACGTTGTATAGCATCAATCTTTAGGGCCTTTTTAACATAAAACTTCAATATTCCAACCAGACGATTCCAATGTATTGAAAAATGTTATGGAACACAGCTACCTCATCATGTGTATGCGCGCCAATGAACTCATGTCATTTTCTGAGTCACCAACTTCCTGGCCTTTTTGTTCGCTCTCTGTTCACTGCAAAAGCCTGAAACAAGGTTCTAAAGACTGTTGACATCTAGTGGAAGCCTTAGGAAGTGCAAAATTAACCCTAAGTTACTGTGTGTTAGACAGGCAATGACTTGAAAAGACTACAAGCATCAGATTTCCCACTTCCTGGTTGGATTTTTCTCAGGTTTTTGTCTGCCATATGAGTTATGTTATACTCACAGACATCATTCAAACAGTTTTAGAAACTTCAGAGTGTTTTCTATCCAAATCTTCTAATAATATGCAAATATTTGACTCGGCCCGAGTATTAGGCAGTTTACTCTGGGCACGCTTTTCATCCGAAAATGAAAATACTGCCCCTATACCTTAAGTTAATAACACCGTTACCTGACTAGATAAATAGATCAACTATTCTATAATGGGTTGTCTGATTTTTCTATTCATTACTCATTTTGTTTGCAGAGGAAAAGTTAATTCGGACTGTTCAAGCATCTTCAAAGTGCGCATCGTCAGATTTGTATTTATTTTATGTTCCATATTTTGGGGTGTGGCAGCAATAATTTTGCCACGGCGCAGCGTCACATGTAAATGACGGCAGCGGAAACACTGCCTCAAACCAACTATAAATTCTAAACACGTTTTGAAAGCATTTAATCAGAACTAAAAGGCGTGCAAATGAAAATATTGTCTCATTTACATTGTAATTTATTATCTTTTAATTATTTCTTACTTATATACACTGCTCAAAAAAATAAAGGGAACACTTAAACAACACAATGTAACTCCAAGTCAATCACACTTCTGTGAAATCAAACTGTCCACTTAGGAAGCAACACTGATTGACAATAAATTTCACATGCTGTTGTGCAAATGGAATAGACAACAGGTGGAAATTATAGGCAATAAGCAAGACACCCCCAATAAAGGAGTGGTTCTGCAGGTGGAGACCACAGACCACTTCTCAGTTCCTATGCTTCCTGGCTGATGTTTTGGTCACTTTTGAATGCTGGCGGTGCTTTCACTCTAGTGGTAGCATGAGACGGAGTCTACAACCCACACAAGTGGCTCAGGTAGTGCAGCTCATTCAGGATGGCACATCAATGCGAGCTGTGGCAAGAAGGTTTGCTGTGTCTGTCAGCGTAGTGTCCAGAGCATGGAGGCGCTACCAGGAGACAGGCCAGTACATCAGGAGACGTGGAGGAGGCTGTAGGAGGGCAACAACCCAGCAGCAGGACTGCTACCTCCGCCTTTGTGCAAGGAGGAGCACTGCCAGAGCCCTGCAAAATGACCTCCAGCAGGCCACAAATGTGCATGTGTCTGCTCAAACGGTCAGAAACAGACTCCATGAGGGTGGTATGAGGGCCCGACGTCCACAGGTGGGGGTTGTGCTTACAGCCCAGCACCGTGCAGGACGTTTGGCATTTGCCAGAGAACACCAAGATTGGCAAATTCGCCACTGGCGCCCTGTGCTCTTCACAGATGAAAGCAGGTTCACACTGAGCACATGTGACAGACGTGACAGAGTCTGGAGACGCTGTGGAGAACGTTCTGCTGCCTGCAACATCCTCCAGCATGACCGGTTTGGCGGTGGGTCAGTCATGGTGTGGGGTGGCATTTCTTTGGGGGCCGCACAGCCCTCCATGTGCTCGCCAGAGGTAGCCTGACCGCCATTAGGTACCGAGATGAGATCCTCAGACCCCTTGTGAGACCATATGCTGGTGCGGTTGGCCCTGGGTTCCTCATAATGCAAGACAATGCTAGACCTCATGTGGCTGGAGTGTGTCAGCAGTTCCTGCAAGAGGAAGGCATTGATGCTATGGACTGGCCCGCCCGTTCCCCAGACCTGAATCCAATTGAGCACATCTGGGACATCATGTCTCGCTCCATCCACCAACGCCACGTTGCACCACAGACTGTCCAGGAGTTGGCGGATGCTGTAGTCCAGGTCTGGGAGGAGATCCCTCAGGAGACTATCCGCCACCTCATCAGGAGCATGCACAGGCGTTGTAGGGAGGTCATACAGGCACGTGGAGGCCACACACACTACTGAGCCTCATTTTGACTTGTTTTAAGGATATTACATCAAAGTTGGATCAGCCTGTAGTGTGGTTTTCCACTTTAATTTTGAGTGTGACTCCAAATCCAGACCTCCATGGGTTGATAAATTGGATTTCCATTGATCAGCACATTCAACTATGTAAAGAAAAAAGTATTTAATAAGATTATTTCTTTCATTCAGATCTAGGATGTGTTGTTTAAGTGTTCCCTTTATTTTTTTGAGCAGTATATATATATCCCACCTTCCCTGGGCTAGGTGGGAAGTTTGCGAGTTCTGTTATACTCAGACACCATTCAAACAGTTTTAGAAACTTTAGTGTTTTCTATCCAAATCTACTAATTATATGCATATTCTCATTTCTGGGCAAGAGTAGTAACCAGTTTAAATCAGGTAAGTTTTTTACCTGGCCGTGTAAATAATGCCCCCTAGCCCCAACAGGTTAAGGGCTTGTAAGTAAGCATTTCACTGTAAAGTTTCAAATCACAATTTGATTTGATTTAATGGTCCCTAATTAGCCCTGGAGATGGGACACTATTTGGCTAAATCATTTGGCTAACTCTTACCGTCTGCGAACACACAGAGACTCACATCAAACCACAGCCCGAAACCAACTCGCGTTTGAATAGGCCGCTAACATTTCGTAATGAACCAAATCTAAAAACAAGGCCAAATCAGGAAGTGCAGTCACCCTTTAACCATTCCTCATTGAAACAAATGGTATTCTTTGTCCCATGATCCTCTTTCAGGCACTACGCCACACACCCAAAAGACCAGCAGTACTATCGTCACCATGACGATGCCCTCCCACTCCTCCCACGCCACAGCACTGACCACCTCTACCATCCCAGTGGGTGAGTAACAGCATGTATAAGTAAGATGGCGCCGACAGATATGGCAGCTCTGCTTCTAGCTCCTAAGCAACTTTGATTTAATACTCAGATGCATTGAAAGCTAGTGCACAAAATACTCAGACACATTCAAAGCCGCTTTTTGCATTCATTATTTCTTTTATATTTGGATGTCCTTTTTAAAGAGTATTTTTATCTGTATTTTGTTGTACCGACAGCTGAAGTGTATTTTGTTGTACCGACAGCTGAAGTGTATTCTGTTGTACCATAATTCCCCCTTCCTGTGTTGTACCAACAGCTAAAGTTGTACCTCAGCCCATAGCCCACACCTCCCCCCGTGTCCAATCAGACTACCTTGGAGAGAGGACCAACCTGATCCAGCCTATAGCCCACACCTCCCCCCATGTCCAATCAGACTACCAGCCCATAGCCCACACCTCCCCCCGTGTCCAATCAGATTACCCTGTAGAGAGGACCAACCTGATCTCCATCTCTGCCAACCGCTCCTCTCCTAACCCTGTCACCATCGAGTCCAGGAGTGACAACAGGCCGTCTGTACCAGTGCACTTCCAGTACTTCCTGCCCACCTTTTCCTCTTCTCCGTACCCCCGGGGACACACCTATACCCCCATCACCAGCTCTGTGTCCACCATCAGACAGTACCCAGGTGAATACCTTAACATACATACTGGATGTATTCTTGGGTACAAAAAAATATATCTATTGAATTGACTCGGGAATACGTTGCCCAATACACAAAGAGTAAGATTGTGATCATGAAAAAGAAAACTATGACATATTTTATATCACTATCATGCACACGCACCCTCACACATAAGGATGGCTCTGTTGCGGAAAGACTGATACATGTTTGATAGTGTCTTGATGCTGTATTGTTTGTCCTTCATGCTCTAATACTTCAATGTTACCCCTTCCTTGTGTTTTTTTGGAATATATAATAATAAAAAAAATATATATTAAAAAAAATTATAATAATTTCAAAAACATTTTTTTAAAATGTTTTAATTATAATTAAAAATATATATATTTAAAAAAATATATATTATTTAAAAAAAATGTAAATAAAAGAGTGAATATCTTAAGGATGACTTGGCATCATGTCCCAGGTCTGCTTTGACTGACACCCTTCTCCTCTCCTCAGTGACGCCCCAGACCCCTAGCTCTACTCTGCCCAGCCAGCCTGCCGTGGCCACTACTGTTCACCTCAACCCCATGCAGCTGATGGCCGTGGACAGGATTGGTCTACAGTCTACACAAATCAGCACTCAGGGAATCCAGCCTCAACCAATTGGAGCCCAGGGCATCCAGCCTGCACCAATGGGAGTGCAGGGGTTACATAGCTCTGGTCCAATCGGCACACAGGGGATTCAGCAGGCACCAATCGCAGGGCAGCAGCCTGAGGCCAAACCATCTGGTAATCTACACTATACTAACGCTAAACATGATCTCATGAATCCGCATGCCATACTTTAAATATTGAATAAGACCCACAGAGACCCCAAAACACATACTGAAAATATTGTACGAAAATATATGTTTGGATAAAAGCATCTGCTTATGGTAATGTTATTGAATGGTAATTGGTCAAATCTATAGCTGATAAGTATATGGCTGTACATCTGAACTTGTGTTCTGTTCTGTGTCTGTTCTACAGGGATGGTATTGGCTGACGGCAGTACGTTTGTAGCTGGTCCTATGGGCAGCCCGTTTGGCGCCACACAGCCCGTTGCTACCATGGTACAGACACACCCCCAGGGTGGAGTTGGAGGCGGAGCGCCCACCTTGGTCTCCTCCCCTCGACCCAGCATCCTACGCAAGAAGCCAGCCAATGAGGGGTGAGTCAATCAGTCGGTCAATTAATCAATCAATCTGCCAGCCAATGAAGGGTGAGTGAGCCCAGGGTCATGTTCATTAGGGAACTGTGTAATAAAACAGTTTAGATAGGACTTCATTGTTGGGCGCGGGAACTTAGAGAGATATTTAAAACATGTCAGAAATGTCCAGATCAACTAGCCCATGAAAGCGTTTTTTTTTTTAGCTTGTTTTTTGAATCCCATATATTTTGTTGTAATGTTCAAGTCACTCAAATATCACATGAATACACATTAGACATGGCAAAACATAGAATTGCAAGAAAATAGCTTTAAACTGCAAAGTGTTCTCTGCACCCCATGACAAAATGTGTAGAATTGCAAGAAATAAGCTTTAAACCTGCAAAATGTTCTCTCCGCTAACAAGAGGGGGGTGAACAGTTGGTGTTCATGAACAGTGCATGTACCCATAGAAATAGACGTGGTGGGCCCCGGATCTTCTCCAATGCTGGAAGGGGGGCCTGAGTGAAAAGGTTTGGAGAACCCCTGTTCATAAACATAATCTCTCAAGCACAAGCCCACGTGCTAGAGAGTATCCAGCTCGTCTTTTATATTTAAAGTCTAGTCAACTTGGATCTATTTGCTCGCTAATAAGGTAGAACAGTTGAATAAGTATGAATACACTGTCTCTGTGCTGTCTGTCTGTCTCTCTGTCTGTCTCTCTGTCTGTCTCTCAGTCTGTCTCTCTATCTGTCTGTCTGTCTCTGAACAACACAGCCTGTTCACTTTGTTTACATGTTGAAATCAACTGGCCTATCTGGATAAGAAGATGATGCTTATTTATCTGAATTAGAACAAGTTGCCCCAATTGCTTATATTAATGACTATTTTAATGGTAGTTGCACATTTCTAAAACACAAGACTAGACAGCTAGCACGTAACCGTATGGGGCTAAAATGCTGGAGGGGCTTGGTGACCACAGCACAGCAGGAGGGACGGAGACGAGCCCAAAAAAGACACAAACGCTCATGAAAACAGAAGGAGGAAAAAAAAAAAATGATTGTTGCGATTGCAGGCATTTGGAACGTTGCGCTAAAATATACATTCAAATGAATTCACTATTGCACAGCCTAACATGTCCAAACTGCTGGGGTGTGTGTGTGTGTGTGTGTGTGTGTGTGTGTGTGTGTGTGTGTAGGTGTGTTGTTGGTAAGAATCTCATCCCGGCGGGGCCTGGTGAGGCTAACAGCGGCAGAGTGGAAGGAGGAGTGAGAGGAGCAGGGCCACCAAGACCTGCAGGGTGAGCTTTCAGAATAATCATTAATTCAAACCCTGGGTCATGCATGTCCTGTAATGAATATAGGCTGCCTTCTAGATGGTGCCCGATTTCCCAGATGGCATCCTACCTGGCTGGCTGCTTTGCGTAATGTATTGTTGTCTCTAACTTCTTGACCTTTGTGCTGTTGTCTGTGCCCAATAATGTTTGTACCATGTTTTGTTCTGCTACCATGTTGTGTTGCTACCATGTTGTGTTTCTACCATGTTGTTGTCATGTTGTGTTGCGACCATGCTGTGTTGTCTGCCTTGCTATGTTGTTGTCTTTAGGTCTCTCTTTATGTAGTGTTGTGTTGTCTCTCTTGTCGTGATGTGTGTTTTGTCCTATATTTATTAATAGTTTATTTTTAATCCCAGACCCCGCCCCTGCAGGAGGCCTTTTTGCCTTTTGGAAGGCTGTCATTGTAAATAAGAATTTGTTCTTAAATGACTTGCCTAGTTAAATAAAGGTTAAATAAAAAATAAATAAATATTTCCTAACTAGCACCCTATTTCCTAGATTGCACATTATTGTCTAGATGGGGATCTGGTAAAGTAGTGCAATAGTGAGTCTAACAAGCCTCTCTCTCTCTCTCTCTCCCTGTCAGAGTGAGTCTAACAAGCCTCTCTCTCTCTCTCTCTCTCCCTGTCAGAGTGAAGCCTAAAGCAGAGGTTCACATGACCATGGTGGCTCCTCCAGTCCTAGTCATGGCTGCAGTGGAGGCTCTACCCTCCCAGGGAGGAGCGGAGAAGCAGGCGGTCTCCTCCCCAGCGCAGCAGCATCTATCCCAGGCTATCCCCTCTAACCTGCTGCCCCCCCGTGGTCCTCCACCCCCATCCCAGCCCAGCACCACTGCCCACCTCTCTGCCCTGCCGGCTGCCATGGCCGTGACACTCCCTGGCCCCGCCTCAAGGGCCAATACTGTCGCCTCCCCCACACAGCCCGCAGCCAGTAGCACGGCAGCATGCAGCGGAGGTTCCGCCCACACAGAGATCAAAATCAAGCAAGAGGCGGAGTCTATGGAGATGTATCAACCAGGTAACCGTGGGAATGTGTGTACGTTTCCGTCTCAATTTGTCTTTCCGTAATACCTCACGTCCTTTCTCCTTGCCTGTAGTCCTTCCTCCCGGACCTTGTTCTCCGATACGTTTTTGAGAAAGAGGTGAAGAGAGAGGATGTGAGGTAGGGTTGTGCGATTTTTACGATTGCATCATCTAGCGATGATGGTGTCGACATCGTGATGTCACAAACAACGTTTTAGCATATTTGAATTTGACTTCACCGCCGCAGTCTAGCAGCACACAGCAGGGTGACATGTAAGTAGAATATTCCAGAATTGCCATAGCCAAAATGTTGAATACATACAGGACCAGTCAAAAGTTTGGACACACCTACTCATTCCAGGATTTTTCTTTATTTTGACTATTTTCTACATTGTAGATAATAATAGTGAAGACATCAAAACTATGAAATAACACATGGAATGATGTAGTAACCAACAAAAAGTGTTAAACAAATCAAAATATATTTTATAGTTTAGATTCTTCAAAGTGCCACTTTTTGCCTTGAGGACAGCTTTGCACACTCTTGGCATTCTCTCAACCAGCTGGGCCCCAAAGTGAAGTACCAGATCAATGTGGAGCTATAATCTGGTACTGGTACTTCCTGTATATAGCTCCACATTGATCTAGTACTACCTGTATATAGCTCCACATTAATCTGGTACTGGTACTTCCTGTATAATGTGGAGCTATATACAGGTAGTACTAGATCAATGTGGAGCTATATACAGGAAGTACCAGATCAATGTGGAACTTTATACAGGGAGTACCAGCACCAGATCAATGTGGAGCTATATACAGCAAGTACCAGATCAATGTGGAGCTATATACAGGAAGTACCAGATCAATGTGGAGCTATATACAGGAAGTACCAGATCAATGTGGAGCTATATACAGGGAGTACCAGTACCAGATCAATGTGGAGGTTTATACAGGAAGTACCAGATCAATGTGGAGCTATATACAGGAAGTACCAGTACCAGATCAATGTGGAGCTATATACAGGGAGTACCAGATCAATGTGGAGCTATATACAGGAAGTACCAGATCAATGTGGAGCTATATACAGGGAGTACCAGTACCAGATCAATGTAGAGCTATATACAGGTAGTACTAGATCAATGTGGAGCTATATACAGGAAGTGCCAGATCAATGTGGAGCTATATTCAGGAAGTACCAGATCAATGTGGAGCTATATTCAGGAAGTACCAGATCAATGTGGAGCTATATACAGGAAGTACCAGATCAATGTGGAGCTATATACAGGAAGTACCAGTACCAGATCAATGTGGAGCTATATACAGGGAGTACCAGTACCAGATCAATGTGGAGCTATATACAGGGAGTACCAGTACCAGATCAATGTGGAGCTATATACAGGAAGTACCAGATCAATGTGGAGCTATATACAGGGAGTACCAGATCAATGTGGAGCTATATACAGGAAGAACCAGATCAATGTGGAGCTATATACAGGGAGTACCAGATCAATGTGGAGCTATATACAGGGAGTACCAGTACCAGATCAATGTAGAGCTATATACAGGTAGTACTAGATCAATGTGGAGCTATATACAGGAAGTACCAGATCAATGTGGAGCTATATACAGGAAGTACCAGATCAATGTGGAGCTATATACAGGAAGTACCAGTACCAGATTAATGTGGAGCTATATACAGGGAGTACCAGATTAATGTGGAGCTATATACAGGGAGTACCAGATCAATGTGGAGCTATATACAGGGAGTACCAGTACCAGATCAATGTGGAGCTATATACAGGAAGTACCAGATCAACTCTTAAACAGCACCTGGGCCAGCCGCTCTTAAACAGCACCTGGGCCAGCCGCTCTTAAACAGCACCTGGGCCAGCCACTCTTAAACAGCACCTGGGCCAGCCGCTCTTAAACAGCACCTGGGCCAGCCACTCTTAAACAGCACCAGGGAAGAGGAGAGGAGAGACACAAATACAATATGACGTGCATCTAACCTGGAAATGATTGTCCAACAACAAACAGAAGTGGTACCAATGATAGAGGTTGAATATGCTCACTCCTCTGCTGCCAATAAGGCTACTATTTTCTCAATTAAGTTGAGGATTTTGGAGTCTGTCATCTTTTTTTTAACAACAGTAGCCATTTGCTTTCCAAACAGTTATTCAGCGAATTGTTTTATATTTTTTTATATTTTTTTTATATTTAAAAAAAAAAGTAATATATTTTTATATTATTTTTTTTGTTTTTATTTTTTTTGTATTTTTAAATATTGCGATATGCCTGGCTGGTTCTCTCTGCTTTTCGCTGACAGTCACAACTCAACAATCATCTATTTGGTATGTGTGCAGTGTGCGCTGCCCTAAATGCCGGTCGTTCTGACTGTAGTCGGTGCAATTTATGGTGCAATTAGCTACATGCTAATTGGGGCTTACATTAGAATTTATTTTTGATTGTTCAGGTTCACCATCAGCTTTTAGTAGTATTGCTTGAAACGATCAGTATAGGGCTAGGAATTGCCAGGGACCTCACGATACGATATTATCACAAGGCTTTGGTGCCGATACGATGTATTGCGATTCCATACTATGGCTTTAATGTGATTCGATGTTCCAAATATATTTCTCCCCATATGTCTGCTGCATAGAGACGAGAGAGCCATGGGAAAATACGTTTTGATGGACATGCAAATAAAAGTGCTGAAAACTCACATCATTCGGCCTGAAACTGCTAAACAGGCGGAGACCAAGTCAGCCATTGTTATTTTTCAGACTTAACTAAGGCAAGCTGTACTATAGTTACTAAGGCAGGCTGTACTATGGTTACTAAGGCAGGCTGTACTATGGTTACTAAGGCAGGCTGTACTATGGTTACTAAGGCAGGCTGTACTATGGTTACTAAGGCAGGCTGTACTATGGTTACTAAGGCAGGCTGTACTATGGTTACTAAGGCAGGCTGTACTATGGTTACTCAGGCAGGCTGTACTATGGTTACTCAGGCAGGCTGTACTATGGTTACTCAGGCAGGCTGTACTATGGTTACTCAGGCAGGCTGTACTATGGTTACTCAGGCAGGCTGTACTATGGTTACTCAGGCAGGCTGTACTATGGTTACTCAGGCAGGCTGTACTATGGTTACTCAGGCAGGCTGTACTATGTGTTAACTCGAAATGACACAACGACAAGGTTCCAGTTTAACAAAGTTTACTATACTGTATGAACACACTACAAGGTAGCCATTACACTCACGGCTAGGTCCATCCACGAACTAACTTCCTGCGCAGCCGCACTCTTGACTGAGTGATAGCCCCGTAATAACAGAAATATAGGGATACTTAAAACATGAACTTAACAATCTCCCCCTTTTCTTTAAAGGCAAATTAAACATCAACAACATAATTAAATGTCCAAGTATTATTTAAGTTCCCCATTACAAATGGGTTGTGTGACAGTTTTTATTTGTATTACTCAAGCTGCCACTTTCCATTACTGAGAGCCTGTATGAGCACAAGACCGGATGCTCCCTTTTTAGTCAGACAGTCAGCAAGCTGTTCCTTTGTGGTCGACCACAGAATCCGCTGGATTCTCTGTGCTTGAATAAGTTCCTTGATGCTGCTAATCTCAAGACGAAGTCTTTTCTCTGTGACAGACTTGGTTGACTTCAAAGCATCAACTAATGAGTAGTTGTCAGTGACACAAACTACAGGTAGAATGTGCCGTTTTGTCTCACCAGTGGTAAGCTCTGAGAACAGAGTTGCAAGAAAGATCGCATTGTCAATTCCATCCGCAAGAGCAAGTGTTTCTCCAGCAAGTGTGCTTCGGACAACCCTTCTGATCCTTTTTGACTGCCAACAGATAGGCGAGAATCTTCCTCCTTCACTCTTTAACACGATTAGATGTCCACCTTGTGTGCCTCCATCTGTAAGGTTCCCTAGCGAAGCATCACTGAAGACAACTAGTTTCAAAGAGTCATCTTTTCCAACATGCTGAAACTTTAAAGTCACTTGTTGTGATTTCAGTTTACGAACAACTTTGTTTGCCTCATGAATGGTTTGTACAGTGGCGTGTTTTGTGTTAGATGCCAAGTTGCAACCATCAAACATTACATCAGGTCTACTCTGTCTAGCAACCCATAAAATTTGTCCTATCTTTGACCTCAATTGATCAGCTTCAATTCCACATAGAGGGGAATTCCTTTGTACGGCTCTTGAAGAATCCATGTGAATGGGTTGAAGATTCTTGATATAGCTCTCCTGTTGCATCAGTATTGTCCCATCAACTGTAATAAACTCTATGCCAACATAACAAAAATTATCATGCTCCTCACGGCCAACCTGGAAAACAGATTTGAGGTGTGGAATCACAGTTGTAGCAAAGGTCTGTGAGCCACCCCAGATGAAGTCATCAACATGACAGGCAAGTACTCCAGTCACACTGCAGTCTTGATCAAGCCAATAGAAGACTGCAGGATCCACTTGTGACAGTTTTCCACCTGTATTCAGCATTGTTGCCTTGACTTTGTTGTACCAGTAGAGTGATGCATCTGCCAGTCCATACACACACTTCTTTAGTTTCCACAGTGTTCCTTCGCATTTAGCTTCAGGCGGAGGTCAGATGTGAATGTCCCTTGACAGCTCTGTTCCCTGCAAAAATGCAGATTTGATGTCTATGGAATTAAGTTTCCATTTTTTTCTGGCAGATCACGGACATCAGCAATCTGAGTGACTCTGAGGCGCATGTCGGTGAGTCTTTTGGGAGTTGTTTAGCAGCCAGCTCCTCAAAACCTCTAGCCACTAGATGTGCTTTAGGCACTATTCCAGTTAAGGACTCTTTAAGGGTACACACCCACCTTGTTGAGACACATTTTTTGGCCAATGTCTGTAACTTCCTCAAACACTCAATTTTCCCTCCAATTACTGAGCTCATCTAGCTTAGCTGAGTCAAATGACACGTCCTTTGTTTCAAGTACATCATCATTTTGAATGTCATTCTGTTTTTCTCGTTTTTCCATTGGTTCAATTCTGAGATTATCTACAAGTGACAGGTCAGCTGACCCTGTTGTACCAGAAAGTGTAACTGGTTCAGAGTACTGCAAGTTGTACCAGTTCTGGTGTTTTCCTTTGGCTTTTCCTGCTCGTCCAATGACGGTTGCTGTATGTGGAATACCACTTTCTCTGTCCATGTATTTAACAGTTTGTCCAGTTTTCAGATTGGAACATCCATGTTGTCTTAACACATGTGGCTGTTGTTGAATGTTTTCCTCATTTGAACGCTCAACAGTATTATCTGTGGCATGTTTGAAGGTCTCTGCTCCATTTCCTGTGTCAGTTTCAGTGTCCATATCATTGGATATGACATCTGGTAGGTTTGTGTCTGTTACTGTCTCCTTTTCATTAGGATGATTCTCAGCAACAGCCCCTCTATCTTGTTGATCATTTACTTTCCGCAATCTTGAGTGATGCACCCTGACAATGATGCCTCCGTGCCTCACAAATATCACCACACCATCTTGGCCAATGACTACACCCGGTCCCTTCCACTCTTGACAGTCAACTCGTTTGTAGTACACTTTGTCTCCAGTTTCGTACTTCTCATCGGTGGGTCGTAGCTGTTTACGCAGAGCCCTGCGAATTCTTTCTGAGCACTCTGCTTCAGTGAACGCTTTTCTCGCTGCATGTAGTGCTGACAGGTGCTGTCCCACCCATGTACTCACACTGGCCCCTTCTAGTGCTGGTGGCTTGTCAACCAGTACAGAGGGAAGATTAGGGTTCTGCCCGAACACTAGTTGGTATGGGCTGTAACCATGAACATTGTGCATTGAGTTTTTTGCCATCAAAGCCCAATCTAGGGCTGTGTTCCAGTCACATCCATTGTCTTGCTTCACTTTCAGCATGATCTCTGTGAGTGTTTGATTATGTCTCTCCAGAAGTCCATTGCTCCATGGACTGTATGCAGCAGTTGTCTTTACTTCCATGTTGAATTTCTCTGCCATTTCTCTTATTTCATTATTATTGAATTCTCCTCCATTGTCACTGTACAATTTCTGGGGAGGGCCATGCACACTTACCCAGGAATGCATGAAGTGCCTGACGATGTCACTGGGTTTCTTTGTATTCACAATGCTTCCAGCGCTGAAGCGTGTGAAGTGGTCGATTATGTGAAGGTACCACACACTTGGTGCTAACTCATGTAGATCTACAGCCACTGTTTCATTGTACTTGGAAGCTAGTGGCAAACCAACAGCTGGTTTGGGCTTAGGTTTACTGTATTTTTGACATGTCTCACAATTGTTAACTATCTGCTGTAGAATGGAAATACTCTCATCATTATTCCCTGAACTGCTGAGTAACTTCTGAAGTCTGTCAACTGTAGCATGTCCAAACTGTTTGTGAAGCTTTAACAATACTTTGTGTTTTTCTTTTGTGTTCATGTTCTCTGTGACTGTCAGAATCTCCATGTGCTCTGTGTCCGTCCGAATCTAATTTTTGCATGGACTCTGTGTGATGTCTTTGTCTAAAATGTTTACACAATAGTGGCCTGAGGTAGTAAGTTCAAGAGTCACTGGTTGTTTAAACATCACTGCCTTGTCATTTTTTATGTCTAGTACAGCCCCTGCCTTCTTGAGGGAAGCTTTGCTTAATAGTAAGGGGATATCTGTAGGGACCACCTCTGTTTCAATGTGACACTTAGTCTGACCAATTTTTGCTGGTATCTTAACTCTCTTGGTAGAATGGACAATTCTCCCATCTCCAAATTTGAAAGCTCTGTTGCTTGGTGTGTCAATCATATTTTGTACTTCTTTCATATTTAGTTCACTAACATAGCTATCAAGCCATTTTGCACCACACACTGTCCGTGTACATGCAGTATCAATCACAGCAGATCCTAAGGATTCAACTATAAAAATCTCAGTATCAGAAGCAGATTCATTTGAAAACAGTGTAATGTTACACTGCTCTATATCTGTGTTTACATTTTCCTCTGTTAGTTTAACTTGTTCATTTTTATGAGGACAGTCTTTAACCCAATGGTAAGTGCTTTGACAAACAGCACATTTTGATCTCCTTCCATATTTGTCCAGTGGATTTGTTCCGGGAAATGGCGCCCTCTTCAGGTTGTCTTGAGAACGTGACTTTTTGGCGCCTTTTCTCTGCTGCTCAGTGTAATATGCTCCGTCACTCGATTGCATTCCATCTGTTAACGGCGCGACAGACATCTTTTCACCAAAAATTATTTTTAGTGCCGACTTCATTGATGCAAAAGTCAGTACAGTACAAGCAGTAAAAGCCAACTGTTTCTCCCTACCATCTAGACAGGCAGTATCTAGCAACTTGAAAGCTAACACTGCATCCGGGAGAACCATGTCGTACTTGCGCATCCTATTGTACCTTTGTTCGAAATCAATGATGTAGTCCGTCATTGCAACCGAAATATCTCTCGAAACACTGTCAAAGTTTGAATATGCCTCGTAGACACGGTCTTTCTCTTCTTTAAGAAATACAGAATCCAGTGCTCTGATCAAAGTTCCCATACCATCATCATTGTTCAAATCCTCAACGGATATTTCCAGTGCTGTATCTCTCGCTCTTCCCTCGAGCGATAATACCACCGCAAGGCTGTACTATGGTTACTCAGGCAGGCTGTACTATGGTTACTCAGGCAGGCTGTACTATGGTTACTCGGGCAGGCTGTACTATGGTTACTAGGGCAGGCTGTACTATGGTTACTCGGGCAGGCTGTACTATGGTTACTCGGGCAGGCTGTACTATGGTTACTAAGTGAAGGCAGGCTGTACTATGGTTACTCAGGCAGGCTGTACTATGGTTACTAGGCAGGCGCTGGACGGAGGCAGGCTGTACTATGGTTACTAAGTGAAGGCAGGCTGTACTATGGTTACTCAGTGAAGGCAGGCTGTACTATGGTTACTCAGTGAAGGCAGGCTGTACTATGGTTACTCAGTGAAGGCAGGCTGTACTATGGTTACTCAGTGAAGGCAGGCTGTACTATGGTTACTCAGTGAAGGCAGACTGTACTATGGTTACTCAGTGAAGGCAGACTGTACGTCTGTGTTTACCCAGATTATCAAGATGAAATAACACTATCCTACACTTGATTCGGCTATAGTATTAGTTTTTAAAATGTAGGCTAATATAACTGATATCTGAGTATTTTTATGGACCAGAGAAACAGCCTTACCAATGTGAAAATCATCCTGCAGCCATGACAAAACAAAATAACTAGGCCTAATACTGTTTTGAACATTTTATTTAATGAGATTGTTTTTGGCTTTTGTAACAATTTCACATAAGAATGACATTATGCACTAAATTATACTGTATATTGCATTCATCCCACCAATTGACCCCCTTTCCCAGAAAACAAAAATACACAATGCAATCGTATATCAATGACTGGACGATGTGTCATTCTAGACATCGCCAAACCCTAATGTGAGGATTCCAGGAAAGATTAATTGTGAAAGTTCTCCAGTCCCATCTATCTTTCTTAAACAAGGAAATAAAACTGGTTGACATGCCTGTACTGTGATTTTACATGTCTCTCCTCTCCTCAGTGCCCCAGCCCTCGGCGAACTCAGGCCTCAGCACCCAGCCCCACCATGCCAGGTCCCTTCACGGGGCCCCCTCCTCAGGGGACCTGATTCCTGGTGCCTCCCCCAGGAAGAAGCCCCGCAAGCAGCAGCACGTCATTTCCACAGAAGAGTCTGAGATGGTGGAGACCAACAGTACAGATGAGGACAGGGCTATGGGCCACAGGCCCCTGGGCAGCAGGGCTAAGAGGAGAGAGTCCCCTCCCAGGGAGTATGTGGGTGGGTGACTACCCCTATACCATGCACAGTTGCACTCGCCAGGGTGGTGTCAATTCCATTTCAGTCAATTCAGGAAGTAAAGTGAAATTACAAGTAGTAGCAGTTGTGATACTAGTGCTTTGCTGTGATCATGTCTCAGATGAGGAAGGGGTGCGTTACGTCCCTGTCAGGCCACGCCCACCTGTCACTCTGCTGCGTCACTATAGGAACCCCTGGAAGGCAGCCTATCACCACTTCCAGAGGTACAGCGACATCCGGATCAAAGGTCAGTATTGGTCCAATCAGAACGCTGAACAAAAAACTATGCTCTGATTTGTGTATTTTATTTTTAAATTCTCAGAACGTCCTTTTTTTTCTACATCTTATGAAGAGGTTCTGACTAGCAAACATAGTGTATTTGGTTAAATATGTTCTGGAACGCATATAAGGTGTTATAAGCATGTGTGAGCCTTTATAATGTGTTATTATGAGGCTTCTAATATTATGTCTCTCTAAGTATGTTACTATTAACTTATTTTACTCACTGATTTAGAACTCTGGTTGTATATGTCAGAGGATAAGTTGTTATAAGCTTTTAGGTCCCGCTTTAAATGACATTCAGCTTATAAAGGCTTCGTAATGCCTTCATAAGCACTACATAAATGTGTTACAAAGCATCTATAACCGTATGTCATGCGTTATAAAAGGTTCATAAATGTGGCATAACTGTGTGATGTAATCACCAGTGTCAAATGTGACGTAACCCACTATGTCAACTATGATTTAATGGTGTCCTTTATAAAGGGTGATGTGTTGTGCTGAAGGACGGCACACTCTTTGAAGTGATGTTAGTCACATTACAGCTAATCTCGTTCCCAGACACTTCCAACCACGTGTGCGGAAGGTCTGATGGACCGACGCATGAAACCTGGCCTTTATTAGTTCCGGTTACGTTTAAATTAACATTTTGTGGAAATGCGCCGAGTTTAGCAATAATTCAGACTTTTGGACTGAGTTAACTAGTGACTGACACATTCTTTACTCAGTAAGGTCACTCCTATACAATTCTATGGTCACTCCCACTAAGGTCATCTCTGAATGGTTGATATCCCAGGCTCATACACTGAGTATTACAAAACATGACATAGACTGTCCAGGTGAATCCAGGTGAAAGCTATGATCCCTTATTGATGTCACTTGTTAAATCCACTTCAATCAGTGTAGATGAAGAGTTAAAGAAGGATTGATTTTTATGCTTTGAGACAATTGTGACATGGATTGTGTATGTGTGCCATTCAGAGGGTGAATGGGCATGACAAAAGATTTAAGTGCCTTTGAACGGGGGTATGGTAGTAGGTGCCAGGTGCACCGGTTTGTGTCAAGAACTGCAACGCTGCTGGGTTTTTCACGCTCAACAGTTTCCCATGTGTATCAAAAATGGCCCACCACCCAAAGGACATCCAGCCAACTTGACACAACTGTAGGAGCATTGGAGTCAACATGGGCCAGCATCCTTGTGGAACGCTTTTGACACCTTGTAGAGTCCATGCCGCGACGAATTGAGGCTGTTCAACTCAATATTAGAAAAGTGTTCCTCAGTCAGGTCTATAACAGAACAATATAACTATCCAAACCGCACGGTGCTGGACCCAGTCAGGTCTATAACAGAACAATATAACTATCCATACCGCACGGTGCTGGACCCAGTCAGGTCTATAACAGAACAATATAACTATCCATACCGCACGGTGCTGGACCCAGTCAGGTCTATAACAGAACAATATAACTATCCATACCGCACGGTGCTGGACCCAGTCAGGTCTATAACAGAACAATATAACTATCCATACCGCACGGTGCTGGACCCAGTCAGGTCTATAACAGAACAATATAACTATCCATACCGCACGGTGCTGGACCCAGTCAGGTCTATAACAGAACAATATAACTATCGATACCTCACGGTGCTGGACCCAATCAGGTCTATAACAGAACAATATAAGGAGCCGTACCACATGGTGCTGGACCCAGTCAGGTCTTTAACACATCCACTCCCCCGCTGAAAGATCAGCCTTGTTGGCACCATTGTAACAGGTTGTAATTAAGCCCTGGTCTCCAGCATGGGAACAGAATAGGTAGTCTGTAGTCTCAGGTACTGTAGAACTGCTCCAAATCAACTGGGTTCTGACACACACACACACACACACACACACACACACACGCCTCTCAGAGCAGCCTACAGGGTGTGCTGCAGTAAAAGTATTGTAGGGGAATACTCAGTAGGCTCAGTAGAATGTGTATATACGTTGTCATTTCATATGAGGCTCTGAATAGTAGTATTGCTGGCCCACAATGCCCGTCACTGTCAAGGAAGAAGATTAAAAACAGCTTTTAAAAGGCCTCGACAATGTTTTTTGATGTTGTTGCTATGCATGACTGCGCTTTAGAGTTATCCTGCAGCACAGCATTGTGGGGGAAGTTGAGGTCAGGATTAATATTGACTACACAACAAAGAGTGAAAGAAGTTTGACCATCCGAGAAATGTTTTAGAGTAATATAATTATGGGCAATTTAGCGAACTCTTTTATCCAAAGCGACTTAGTCATGTGTGAATCAATTTTGACATATATGGGTGGTCCTGGGAATGGATCCCACTATTCTGGCGTTACAGTGCTCTATCAAGATGCATGATGGGATATAAATGCTTTGTGAAGCCTCAATTTAATATGATTTACAATGTCTTTATTAAGTAGTGCTTATGCCACCCTTTATAAAGCACAAGTTTATACCATATTTTACATAGTGGGTTATGTCACATTTTACATTGGGTGGTTATGCCACATTTATAAACCATGACGTACGGTTATAGATAATGTATTTTATGTAGTGTTTATGAAGCCTTCCTAAGCTGCATGTCATTTAAAACGGGGTCAGCTTGGTCATGTCTTATAATATATGTCTGTTCCAGAGGAGAAGGAGTCGTTACAGGACGTGGCTAACCAGAGGGGAGTAGCACGACGAGCTCAGGGATGGAAGATGCACCTGTGTGTCGCTCAGCTCATGGAGCTGGTGAGTACCGTTGGGCATACGTCTCTCACTTCTCATTTGCAGCCACCAGAGGACATATAGTGACGTTTTAATTAGTGAAAAAACAGTGAAATGTGTATTTCATATTTTGGAGCTTGTATTATGCAGTACTTATGTCAATGTTCCTTAAATGTCTTGTTGAACCCTTAAGTCTTGCCTTGACCCCTGACCTCTAACCCTGTTCTGACCCCTAGTCGAACCTTGAGCATGATGTATATAGCATACTGTCGTCCCTCCAGGCTGATCTGTAACCTCAGACCCCTAGTCGAAACTGGAGCATGATGTATATGGCATACTGACGTCCCTCCAGGCTGATCTGTAACCTCAGACCCCTAGTCGAACCTTGAGCATGATGTATATAGCATACTGACGTCCCTCCAGGCTGATCTGTAACCTCAGACCCCTAGTCGAACCTTGAGCATGATGTACACTGAACAAAAATATAAACGCAACATGCAACAATTTCTAAGATTTTAGTGAGTTACAGTTCATATGAGAAAATATATATTTTTTAAATAAATTAATCTGGTCCTAATCTATGGATTTCACGTGACTGGGAATACAGATATGCATCTCTTAGTCACAGATACCTGCCTCAGGATCTCGTCACAGTGTATCATGGGGCGGCAGGTAGCCTAGTGGTTAGAGGGGGGAGGCGGGTAGCCTAGTGGTTAGAGGGGGGAGGCGGGTAGCCTAGTGGTTAGAGGGGGAGGCGGGTAGCCTAGTGGTTAGAGGGGGGAGGCGGGTAGCCTAGTGGTTAGAGGGGGGAGGCGGGTAGCCTAGTGGTTAGAGGGGGGAGGCGGGTAGCCTAGTGGTTAGAGCGATGGGCCAGTAACTGAAAGGTTGCTATATCGAATCCCCGAGCTGACAATGTAAAAATCTGTCGTTCTGCTCCTGAACAAGGCAGTTAACCAACTGTTCCTAGGCCGTCATCGAAAATAAGAATTTGTTCTTAACTGACTTGCCTAGTTAAATATATGTTAAATACAAAATAATTCTGTGCATTTAAATTGCCATTGATAAAATGCAATTGTATTCGTTGTCCGTAGCTTATGCCTGTCCATACCATAACCCCACCTCCACCATGGGGCACTCTGTTCACAACGCTGACATCAGCAAACCGCTCGCCCACACAACACCATACACGTGGTCTGTGGTTGTGAGGCTGGTTGGACCTTCTGCCAAATTCTCTAAAATGACGTTGTAGGCAGTTTATGGCAGAGAAATGAACATTCAATTCTTTGGCAACATCTTTGGTGGACATTTCTGCAGTCAGCATGCCAATTGCACGCCCCCTCAGCACTGGAGACATCTGTAGCATTGTGTTGTGCGACAAAACTGCACATTTTAGAGTGGTCTATTGTTCCCAGCACAAGGTGCACCTGTGTAATGATCCTGCTGTTTAATCAGCTTCTTGATATGAAATATCTGTCGGGTGGATGGATTGTCTTGCCAAAGGAGAAATGTTCACTAACAGGGATGTAAACAAATGTGTGCACAACATTTTAGAGAGAAGCTTTTTGTGCATCTGGAAAATTTCAGGGATTTTTTTTTCCCCGGCTCATGAAACATGGGACCAACATGTTGCATTTTATATTTTTTGTGTGTGTGTGTGTATATAAGAAGTCAGATCAGCCTGGAGGGACGTCATTCTGCGCATATATATATATAGTATGTGTGAGTATGTATGTATGTGTATATATATATATTGTGTGTGTGTATATCTATATATATATATTGTGTGTATATATATATATGTGTGAGTATGTGTGTGTATATACACACACACACACACACACCACACACACACACACACACACCACACACACACACACACACAGAGAGATAGATATATATCTATATAGATATATATCTATGTTATATATTGTTTTCCCCCTTCATACGATGATGTTACAGCCTTGTTTTCCCCCTTCATATGACGATGTTACCAATTCCAATTCGTACAACATGTTTGACATTTTTACGTGCTTAAGAATCCATTCAACCTCTGCTTTTTGACAAGAAGTAACTTGAACTATATATCTATATAGATATATATGCAGAATGACGTCCCTCCAGGCTGATCTGACCTCTAACTTCTGACCCCTAGTCAAACCTGGAGCATGATGTATATAGCAGACTGACTTCCCTTCAGGAGGGGATAATCCCTAAGAAGAGGGCCGGGGTCGACGACGAACTGCACCGCATTAACGAACTCATACAGGTTTGTGGGTACAGTAACGGTACATGTACAATAAAAAAAAATAATCTTTATTTAACTAGTCAAGTCAGTTAAGAACAAATTCTTATTTACAATGACGGCCTATCAAAAGGCGTCCTGTGGGGACGGGGGCTGGGATTAAAAATGAACGTCAAAACACACATCACGGCAAGAGAGACAACACTACATAAAGAGATACCTAAGACAACACAGCATGGTAGCAACACAACATGGTACAAACATTATTGGGCACAGACAGCAGCACAAAGGGCAAGAAGGTAGAGACAACAATACATCATGCAAAGCAGCCACAACCATCAGTAAGAGTGTCCATGATTGAGTCTTTGAATGAAGAGATGGAGATAAAAACTGTCCAGTTTGAGTGTTTGTTGCAGCTCGTTCCAGTCGCTAGCTGCATCGAACTGAAAAGAGAAGCAACCCAGGGATGTGTGTACTTTGGGGACCTTTAACAGAGTGGGACTGGCAGAATGGGTGTTGTATGTGGAAGATGAGGGCTGCATGTCCCAGTTTAGGTCACCAAGCAGGACAAATTCAGACTTAGTGTAGGGGGCCAGGAGAGAGCTTAGGGTAGGTAGGGTACAGGCCGGTGCTGAGGACAGGTAGGGTACAGGCCGGTGCTGAGGACAGGTAGGGTACAGGCCGGTGCTGAGGACAGGTAGGGTACAGGCCGGTGCTGAGGACAGGTAGGGTACAGGCCGGTGCTGAGGACAGGTAGGGTACAGGCCGGTGCTGAGGACAGGTAGGGTACAGGCCGGTGCTGAGGGCAGGTAGGGTACAGGCCGGTGCTGAGGGCAGGTAGGGTACAGGCCGGTGCTGAGGGCAGGTAGGGTACAGGCCGGTGCTGAGGGCAGGTAGGGTACAGGCCGGTGCTGAGGGCAGGTAGGGTACAGGCCGGTGCTGAGGGCAGGTAGGGTACAGGCCGGTGCTGAGGGCAGGTAGGGTACAGGCCGGTGCTGAGGGCAGGGAGGGTACAGGCCGGTGCTGAGGACAGGTAGGGTACAGGTAGGGTACAGGCCAGTGCTGAGGGCAGGTAGGGTACAGGTAGGGTACAGGCCGGTGCTGAGGACAGGTAGGGTACAGGCCGGTGCTGAGGACAGGTAGGGTACAGGTAGGGTACAGGCCAGTGCTGAGGGCAGGTAGGGTACAGGTAGGGTACAGGCCGGTGCTGAGGGTAGGTAGGGTACAGGTAGGATACAGGCCGGTGCTGATGGAGGACAATAGCACCCAGCAACAGTCAACGAAGAGTTATTTGAAAGTTTAATGCTTAAAACCATCGAATCAAATTGTTTGGGGACAGACTTGGTGGAGACAACTGAGCACTGAAGGTGATCCTTGGTAAAGATTGCCACTCCCCCACCTTTGGAAGATCTGTCTTGATGAAAAAGGTTATAACCAGAAAGGTTAACATCAGTGTTCAAAACACTTTCTTAACCACTTCATCATATAGGTTAACTCATACAGGATGTGTATACTGTAACAGTACCAAATATATCATATAGGTTAACTCATACAGGATGTGGGTACTGTAACTACCAAATATATCATATAGGTTAACTCATACAGGATGTGGGTACAGTAACCGTACCAAATATATCATATAGGTTAACTCATACAGGTACGTGGATTGAGTGAGTGAGTGAGTGAGTGAGTGGTTAAGCACTTGATGACATTTATTGTCCTTCAAGAGGAAATCCTTTTTGACGGCTCACATGTTACACAAAAGTCGCAAGTTTATTTAGCACAGTCACAGTTGGGGGTGGGGAGTCCAGTTCATTTCAGTACATCGATTTTGTTTTTATACTCAGTGATACTCAACAGTGTGATACTTGTGATACTTCTACAGTGTTGTCATGTAGCACCTAACTGAATGTTGGTTCTGTGTGCAGGGTAACATGCAGCGCTGTAAGCTAGTGATGGACCAGGTCACAGAGGCCCGGGACACTATGATGAAGGTTCTGGATCACAGAGACAAGGTCCTGAAGCTGCTCAACCAGAACGGAGATGTCAAAAAGTCTAACAAACTGAAACGTAAAGATCGGGCCTAGCCTGGGCTTCCTGTTCCATCGCCAACGTCATGGATCTGTTCGTTAAGAGCATGCAATGTTTTTTAAAAACGTTTTGCAACGGGAAGGAAATGTAAATGTTTTTCAGTGGACAAGTCAAGGGGGGGGTAGTCCCTCCCTGTTTGTGTTTGTTTGTTTGCTGCTTACGTGCCTAATGAACACGACCCACCTCTACCCTGCTCTACGGGAGGACAGGGTGGAAGTGATGCTGGGAGCTAGAGGTGGAACTGTTGGTACTATGACAGCTACTCACCCACACCCTCTATCTCTGTCTGAGCACTGAAGCTGGGTGGACAACATAACTAGAACCCTCCTGTTGCTTAAGTCAGAACTCACTGTCTGGAAAGAAATCCCTCTAGGAATATGTTCTCACTGAAGAAGACAACACTCTGTCTTCCGAATGGCACCCTATTCCCTATATAGTGCACTACTTTTGACCAGAGCCCTATGGAACCCTATTCCCTATATAGTGCACTACTTTTGACCAGAGCCCTATGGAACCCTATTCCCTATATAGTGCACTACTTTAGACTGGAGCCCTATGGAACCCTATTCCCTATATAGTGCACTACTTTTGACTAGAGCCCTATGTGTCCTGAACAAAAGTAGTGCAATATAAAGGGAATAGGATGCCATTTGGAAGACAACACTGCCTGATGGCCCCTTCTTTTTTTTAAAACTTTTTACAGAGCTCAGGTCTATCGGTTTTCCTATTTTAGAGTTTATTTTGGTATCGTTTAGTTCAAGTTACTTCTTGTCAAAAAGCAGAGGTTGAATGGATTCTTAAGCACGTACAAATTTCAAACATGTTGTACGAATTGGAATTGGTAACATTGTCATATGAAGGGGGAAAACAAGGCTGTAACACATCGTATGAAGGGGGAAAACAAGGCTGTAACACATCGTATGAAGGGGGAAAACAAGGCTGTAACACATCGTATGAAGGGGGAAAACAAGGCTGTAACACATCGTATGAAGGGGGAAAACAAGGCTGTAACACATCGTATGAAGGGGATGACGTTGTTCAACAATGTCTCGCTTTGGGGCCGTTACTTTCACAACTACTGGTAGAAATAAAACCTTTATGACGCATCTTTAATACGCCGTATTTATTTAGAACTTCCTGTTCTGTTTCCATTTTCAGCATTTATATTGTCTTGCCTGTGTAATAAATGATGTGGTGCCAAATGCCAATTTTTGTTTCAATATTTAATATTTCTTATAATGGAAGGTGGGGCACCCTCAACAGACTTAATTGTACTGTATGTGCAAAACTTTAATCATGCTGAAAATATTGGAGGAGTGTTTATTATTTTCAGATTTATTTGATAATGAATGAGAGTCTGTATAATAGAGTTTTACATGCAGAGATGTTTTGAAATGGCTGACTAGCATAGTGGGTAATGTATTGAAATGGCTGACTAGCATAGTGGGTAATGTATTGAAATGGCTGACTAGCATAGTGGCTAATGTATTGAAATGGCTGACGAGCATAGTGGCTAATGTATTGAAATGGCTGACGAGCATAGTGGCTAATGTATTGAAATGGCTGACGAGCATAGTGGGTAATGTATTGAAATGGCTGACGAGCATAGTGGGTAATGTATTGAAATGGCTGACTAGCATAGTGGGTAATGTATTGAAATGGCTGACTAGGATAGTGGGTAATGTATTGAAATGGCTGATGAACATAGTGGGTAATGTTTCATGGTGTGATTGAAGACCGTACATTATGCGTTTGGTTTTAGAAGGAAGTATCGTGCTTGTCGTGTAACTACAATGTCAGAAACTGATTCGTGTTCAAAATATTACAAGTTGCATATGAAAGTGTTTCACTTTCTTTTTTTTAATTTTTTGTCTCTTTTGGCTAATTTTGGGGGTTTTGTACTTCATGAAAAAATGTTATGCTTCTTTTTCAGATGTTATGATCAGACCCTTTTTTTATGCCTGAAAATGTAGCTGTTGTACATGGGTTCTCTGTTAATATAGTAAAACCACTTCAAGGAAACGGTATTCTCATTTTGTTTTATATGTACTGTGAAGACACTAGTTTTGTTCCATTGATGTTCCCATTGTTGTGGAGTCGACTAGAGCAAGGGTTCTCAAACTTTATGGGACCCCTTTTGTGATAGCTAATTCATCAGGGACCCCCCTCATAATCATCACACAACATGGCTGGACAAACCAAGTCTCGGGCCCGGGGAGAACATTTGAAAGACACGATTCTTGGCATCATAGATACAATTTTGCCGTTTTCAAGATACTTTTCTGCAATTCTACACATTTTGCCATGAGGCAGAGAACTTTGCAGTTGTAAAGGCCCTGTGCAGTCAAAAACAGGATTTTCCTGTGTTTTTTATATATATATATATTCACACTATGAGATTGTAATAATACTGTAAAATGGTGAAAATTATGATAATGCCCTTTTAGTGTAAGAGCTGTTTGACCGCCTGAAAATGGGATTGAGTTTTGGCCTGCCTGGTAACGTCACCAAGTGGTAAATTAGCTAATAGACCAATAAGAAAGAGTTCCAAACCTCTCTGCCAATAACAGCTAGTTTTCAGTTTTCCTCTCCCCATTCAGACCACTCACAGACAGTCCTAGCAAAGTTCTTGCTTGAGAAATTGCTCTTTGCCAAGAAGCTTTTTTTTTAAAATTTATTTTATTTTATTTTTTGACCTATTTTTACCAAAGTAATTTTTTTTTATTTAACCTTTTTTTAACTAGGCAAGTCAGTTAAGAACAAACTCTTATTTACAATGATGGCCTACCCCGGGCCAAACCCTAACCCAGATGACGCTGGGCCAGTTGTGTGCCGCCCTATGGGACTCCCAATCACGGTCGGTTGTGATTCAGCCTGGAATCGAACCAGGGTCTGTAGTGACACCTCTAGCACTGAGATGCAGTGCCTTTAGACCGTTGTGATTCAGCCTGGAATCGAACCAGGGTCTGTAGTGACGCCTCTAGTACTGAGATGCAGTACCTTTAGACCGCTGTGATTCTGCCTGGAATCGAACCAGGGTCTGTAGCGACGCCTCTAGCACTGAGATGCAGTGCCTTTAGACCGCTGTGATTCAGCCTGGAATGGAACCAGTGGTAGGCCTGATTTACCAATAATGAGGAGACAGCCTACAGAGAGGAGGTGATGGCCCTAGGAGTGTGGTGCCAGGAAGATAACCTCTCCCTCAATGTCGACAAAACAAAGCTTTCCTGAATAACTGGGCCTGCTGGTATTGGAGAGGAGTCAGTGATGGTTAATCATTCCTGAATAACTGGGCCTGCTGGGATTGGAGAGGAGTCAGTGATGGTTAATCATTCCTGAATAACTGGGCCTGCTGGGATTGGAGAGGAGTCAGTGATGGTTAATCATTCCTGAATAACTGGGCCTGCTGCGATTGGAGAGGAGTCAGTGATGGTTAATCTTTCCTGAATAACTGGGCCTGCTGGGATTGGAGAGGAGTCAGTGATGGTTAATCATTCCTGAATAACTGGGCCTGCTGGGATTGGAGAGGAGTCAGTGATGGTTAAGCTTTCCTGAATAACTGGGCCTGCTGGGATTGGAGAGGAGTCGGTGATGGTTAAGCTTTCCTGAATAACTGGGCCTGCTGGGATTGGAGAGGAGTCAGTGATGGTTAATCTTTCCTGAATAACTGGGCCTGCCGGGAGCATACAGTGCAATCTGAAAGTATTGACTTTTTCCACATATTGTTACGTTAGTCTTATTCTAAAATGGATTAAATAATTTTTTTCTCCCTCATCAACTACACAGAATACCCAATAATGACAAAGAAAAAAACTGATGAGCTTGGAGGGTACCAAATTTACCCACTAAGCTCGGGGCCCTGGGTCTGAACCCCGCCCTGTGCAACTGGGTCCTGGACTTCCTGATGGGTCGCCCCCATGTGGTGAAGGTAGGCATCAACACCTACACTACACTGATCCTCAACACAGGGGCACCACAAGGATCTATACTCCCTGTGGCCACAACAGACGACACAACAGTGGTAGGCCTGATTACCAACAATGATGAGACGGCCTACAGAGAGGAGGTGAGGGCCCTGGCGGAGCGGTGCCAGGAAAATAACCTCTCAACGTCAACAAAATGAAGGATCTGATCGTGGACTTCAAGAGACAACAGAGGGAGCACGCCCACAACGACGTGGCAGCAGTGGAGAAGGTGAACAGCTTGAAGTTCCTCTGCGTACATATCACTGACAATCTGAAATGGTTCACCCACACACACAGTGTGGTGAAGAAGGCACTACAGCGCCTCTTCAGCGTCCAGAGCTTTTCCCCTAAGACCCTCATAAACTTTTACAGATGCACCATTGACAATATCCTGTCGGGCTGTATCACCACCTGGTACGGCAACTGCACCGTCCGCAACTGCAGGGCTCTACTGAGGGTAGTGCGGTCTGCTCAACGCATCACCGGGGGCACACTGCCTTCCCTCCAGGACACCTACAGCACCTGGTGTTACAGGAAGGCCAAGAAGAGCATCAAGGACCTCAGCCACCCAAGCAGCCTTTTCACCCCGTTATCATCCAGAAGGCGATGTCAGTACAGGTGCATCAAAGCTGGGATGGAGAGACAAGCTGTTTTTCAATCTCAAGGCCATCACACTGTTAAATAGTCACCACTAGCCGGCTACCACCCAGTACCGCCCGCCCTGAACTTAGCCACTGTCACTAGCTGGCTGCCACCAAGTTACTCATCCCTGCACCTTAGAGCTCTGGGAAGAGTTTTGGTGGTTCCAAACTTCTTTCATTTAAGAATGATGGAGGCCGCTGTGTTCTTGGGGACCTTCAATTCTGCAAACATTTTTTGGTACCCTTCCCCAGATCTGTGCCTCGACACAATTCTGTCTCACAACTCTACAGACAATTCCTTCGACATCTTGGCTTGGTTTTTCCTCTGACATGCGCTGTCAACTGTAGGACCTTATATAGACAAATCATGTCCAATCAACTGAATTTATGACAGGTGGACTCCAAGTTGTAGAAACATCTCAAGTTTGATAGATGGAAACAGGATGCACCTGAGCTCAATTTCGAGTCTCATAGCAAAGAGTCTGAATAGTTAAAATATAAATAAGGGATTTCAGTATTTTATTTTAATGCATTTGCAAAAATAAAAAATAAATGTTTTTCGCTTTGTCATTATGGGGTATTGTGTGTAGATTGATGAGCGAACAACACAATTTAATCCAGTTTAGAATAAGGCTGTAACGTAACAAAATGTGGAATAGTCAAAGGGTCTGAATACTTTCCGAATACACTCGACATACTATTCTATCCACGTATTCTACAGATATACTGTAGAATACATTCTATCCATATGCTGTCCATAATGTCTATACATCCCATCACACATATTTACATATATATTTACACATTATATATATATATATATATATACACACACTACCGTTCACACACACTACCGTTCAAAAGTTTGGGGTCACTTAGAAATGTCCTTGTTTTTGAAAGAAAAGCACATGTTTTGTCCATTAAAATAACATCAACTTGATCAGAAATACAGTGTAGACATTGTTAATGTTGTAAATTACTGTTGTAGCTGGAAACGGCTGATTAAAAAAAAAAATAAATGGAATATCTACATAGGCGTACAGAGGCCAATTATCAGCAACCATCACTCCTGTGTTCCAATGGCACGTTGTGTTAGATAATCCAAGTTATCATTTTAAAAGGCTAATTGTGTTAGCACAGCTTTAAACTGTTGTGCTGATTTAAAGAAGCAAAAAGCTGTCTTTCTTTAGACTAGTTGAGTATCTGGAGCATCAAACATTTGTGGGTTTGATTACAGGCTCAAAATGGCCAGAAACAAAGAACTTTCTTCTTGTTCTGAGAGATTAAGGCTATTCCATGTGAGAAATTGCCAAGAAACTGAAGATCTCATACAACTCTGTGTACTACTCCCTTCACAGAACAACGCAAACTCTCTCTAACCAGAATAGAAAGAGGAGTGGGAGGCCAAGGTGCACACCTGAGCAAGAGGACAAGTACATTAGTGTCTAGTTAGAGAAACAGACACCTCACAAGTCCTCAACTGGCAGCTTCATTAAATAGTACCCACAAAACACCAGTCTCAACGTCAACAGTGAAGAGGCGACTCCGGGATGCTGACCTTCTAGGCAGAGTTGCAAAGAAAAAGCCATATCTCAGACTGGCCAATAAAAATAAAAGATTAAGATGGGCAAAAGAACACACACACTGGACAGAGGAACTCTGCCTAGAATTCATTTTTCAGCAGGACAACAACCTAAAACATAAGGCCAATCTACACTGGAGTTACTTACCAAGAAGACTGAATGTTCCTGAGTGGCTGAGTTACAGTTTTGACTTAAATCTACTTGAAAATCTACGGCAAGACCTGAAAATGGTTGTCTAGCAATGATCAACAACCAATTTGACAGAGCTTGAAGAATTTCTTTAAAGAATAATGGCCTAATGTTGTACAATCCAGGTATGGAAAGCTCTTAGAGACTTACACAGGAAGACTCACAGCTGTAATCGTTGCCAAAGGTCCTTCTACAAAGTATTGACTCAGAGGTGTGAATACTTTTATGTATTTAACTTTCAATAAATTTGTAAAAATGTCTAAAAACATATTTTCCCTTTTTCATTATATGGCATTGTGTGTAAATGGGTGAGAGAAAAAACAACTATTTAATCTATTTTGAATTCAGGCTTTAACACAGCAAAATGTGGAATAAGTCAAAGGGTATGAATACTTTCTGAAGGCACTGTAGTTATCTTAATCAACATTGTTTATGATACATTTAGTGTAGCAATCCACTGAAATATAATGTAATTCACATTTTATTAGGCTGCTTTACAGCCCTCTTTTACATGCCTTTCCTGTTACTAACAGAGGTTTGACAACACCACCTATCCTAATGCTGAAATAGAAACAGTGATGCTACAAGAGAAAGGTTTGAGACGTGGTGGTTGATCTAAGGTATCCCTTCCCTTTAGACCTTAGGGTGGGCCAACATGGGATGGGCCTTCCTTGGGGTGGGCCTGCTCGGGATGGACCTTCCCTCAGTGTACCTGTGCTGGGTGTTACCTGCACTGGACTTACCTGTCATGCGTTGACTGTAACTGCCCTGATGATTTCCCGTGCTGGTTGTCTGAGATCAAAGTCTTCAGGCCATAAAGGGGTGCTGGCTGTGCTGTGTTGGCATAGCTCGCTGTCCTCAGGTTTCCTGGTTCACAGTACTGTCTCTTTTATTTCTCTTGGTGGACTGGACAGGACAGACAATTGAACGGTGGCTGAGGACTGAACTGGCTACAGGACCAGGGAGAGCTTCTACAGACCTCTACAGCAATATAACCTCTACAGGTAAGACATGGGCTGATATAGGGGGTGGTTTGAACCATAATTGTCTTAAGTTATTTTGATTCTTCTAATGGTGGTGTGCTGACAGCCATAATATTACCAGTGATAAGATGTACCTGGTAAAATAAAGGTAAAATAAAATGTAATATGATCACATTTTTAACATATCCACATGCGTTGTTATGGGGTTTGATTCTTAATGGGATTTAAATGGGATTCAGATTCTATTGAATCATTTGATTCATATGAGACGACAGTAAAACCTAAACTTAAATTCAATTTATTGGAGCAGGAATCACAAGGACTTAATCATCTGGTGTCACAATGTGTCAGTATTGTTTTACTGTAAAAGGGAGTGGTCCTGGCTGACATGGCAGCCATTTTATAGAACTGATATATTGTCTGTATCCAAAATGTCACACTTTTCCATACAATATGGAATCATACACACCTGTGTTTTTTTCTCTAAATCTATAGATTGGAGACAAGACATTTTTAATCATGGTGGTTTTGAGGAAGGTAAGATGCGTATTACTGTACTCTTCTCATACAAAATGTTGAAGATTTGCTTGTATGATTTGTAACAGGTCCTATCCTCAACATTGTCTTTGACAAAAAAAATATGTCACAGACTGAATTTTAACATTATTGGGGAAAATAGTTAAAAGATTTGAAGCAATGTCTTTCATAGCATGTCTATGTAGGTGACTTTTCATTAGTTATATCTCAGTATGTACTCCAGTATTCTCAGTATTGACTGTGTCCATTGCCTCCTCCCTCCCAGGGTGAATGGGTGTGGGTAGACTCTGGTCAAGGGGTGCCCATCGGAGCTGAGGTCAAGCTGACCGACACTGGAAAGCTGCAGCTCTTCGATGATGAAGGGAAGGTACTGTACCTAGCTACCTGTCCAATACCTACCTGTACCTCCTAACTGTCTACTGGAAGGTACTGTACCTAGTTACCTGTCCAATACCTACCTGTACCTCCTAACTGTCTACTGGAAGGTACTGTACCTAGTTACCTGTCCAATACCTACCTGTACCTCCTAACTGTCTACTGGAAGGTACTGTACCTAGTTACCTGTCCAATACCTACCTGTACCTCCTAACTGTCTACTGGAAGGTACTGTACCTAGTTACCTGTCCAATACCTACCTGTACCTCCTAACTGTCTACTGGAAGGTACTGTACCTAGTTACCTGTCCAATACCTACCTGTACCTCCTAACTGTCTACTGGAAGGTACTGTACCTAGTTACCTGTCCAATACCTACCTGTACCTCCTAACTGTCTACTGGAAGGTACTGTACCTAGTTACCTGTCCAATACCTACCTGTACCTCCTAACTGTCTACTGGAAGGTACTGTACCTAGTTACCTGTCCAATACCTACCTGTACCTCCTAACTGTCTACTGGAAGGTACTGTACCTAGTTACCTGTCCAATACCTACCTGTACCTCCTAACTGTCTACTGGAAGGTACTGTACCTAGTTACCTGTCCAATACCTACCTGTACCTCCTAACTGTCTACTGGAAGGTACTGTACCTAGTTACCTGTCCAATACCTACCTGTACCTCCTAACTGTCTACTGGAAGGTACTGTACCTGTTCTGTACACCTGAATATTTTTGTGAAATATTGTTTTGTGTCCTGTCCTCATTTTTGGGGGGTTTCTGTTTACAATTTTGTCTTGAACCACAAAATAACTTCTCATGAGGACATTTTGTTTGGGGGGGGGGTTATTTGAAGTGAAGTTTTTTTGTCTGTGAAATCTTTGGCCTCAGAATGAAGTATTACTCCTGATATTGTGATATATTGAGATATATTGTGATAGTGTTATTGATCGTTGCAGGAGCATGAGATCAACAAGAAGAAAGAGGATGGATTCCGGCCCATGCACCCTACGTCTGTTAATGGAGTGGACGACATGATCAGACTGGGAGATCTCAACGAGGCCGGGCTCCTCAGGAACCTCCTGGTCCGACACAAGGACGGTATCATCTATGTTAGTATATTACATACATATATTGTAGTGTACTATATCAACTATTTAGTCCCTATTCATATCATTGTATCTGTAATCCACCTTGCTAACTTCTTAAAACAATCATTGCCCCTCCCCCCAGCTGGAAATGGGATGTGCAAAATGGTACAAATTATGCCTTTGTTGATAACAACCGATAAGGAAGTTGCGGAGATGTGTGAAAGGTAAAACCAGGTAGAGTCAGGTAGTCAGGTTAAACCAGGTAGAGTCAGGTAGAGTCAGGTTAAACCAGGTAGAGTCAGGTAGAGTCAGGTTAAACCAGGTAGAGTCAGGTTGAACCAGCTAGAGTCAGGTAGAGTCAAGGAGAACCAGGTAGAGTCAGGTAGAGTCAGGTTGAACCAGGTAGAGTCAGGTTGAACCAGGTAGAGTCAGGTTGAACCAGGTAGAGTCAGGTTGAACCAGGTAGAGTCAGGTTGAACCAGGTAGAGTCAGGTTGAACCAGGTCGGGTCAGGTAGAACCAGGTCGGGTCAGGTCGAGCCAGGTCGAGCCAGGTCGAACCAGGTCGAACCAGGTCGAACCAAGTAGAGTCAGGTAGAGTCAGGTAGAACCATATCTATATGTTTATTGACAGACCACTGATCATAAGTCTTTGCATAATGTTTGATCACTTAACTGTCATCTTCTTGGTTAAAAAGAACCCCATTCACGATAAATGATATATAACTAGCTTGTTCATGATGACTGGTGGTTTAGGCTCAGCACAGTATTCCTCTCTGGCTGAAGTGAATGCTCTGTCTGTGACAGATAGATAGACTTTGCCCTGTAGTGTAGGATAATCACACTGGTGTTTGTCTCCATAGAGACCAATGTTCCTCTTATGTGTTGAATGAGAACGTCCCAGTGTTGCCCTGCCAAGCTGCCAACACCCTAAACCACTGTCTGTCTGCTTGCCTTCATGAATCAGGACTTGTTTGAAATATAGAAAACAGGGGACGATGTTTGGTTTGATATTTAATTTTTTATATGACGTTGCAAACATGAAATGTGATGTGGCTTCTGAACACCAAGCCCATTGCAGTGACTTTCTAACCTTATAGATAGTAGGTTTTGGTATCATAACTGGGTAAAAAGGCCCAATGCAAATGTTTTTATTTCAATTATCAAATCATTTCTTACTTTACCGTAATAGATTTCTATTGAAATGGGCAAAGAAAAACTATTTCTCAAACAAGACTTTTGCTAGGACTGTCTGGGAATGGTCTGAGTGGGAAGGGGAAAACTGAAATCTAGCTGTTATTGACAGAGAGGTTTGGAACTGTCTATATTATTGGTATAAATCAATTTACTGCCTGGTGATGTCACCACGGAAAGCCGAAACTCCCGCCCTCATGCAGACCTGCTGATTAGAAGGTCCAGTGTAGATTATTTTCAACCAGCAACTGTCAGGAAGTAACACTGATAACAAAAAAATGTAAAAGCTGTTGTACAATATTAGATAAAACACGGATAAAAAAAAAAACTGAATTCTGACTGCACTAGGCCTTTAAATGTCAAACCATTTGGTTGTCTGGTTGTCATGGTATCTGGAAAGTAAATCAGAAACACTTCCTTTACTGAGTAGCCACACCCCTCTGTGCGCTGTGTCCTGGCTGGAGGTTGTATTGCCCTCTTTCTCAGGCAAGCGACACTAAGGGTTATACTGTAGCGTTACTGAATGTTGTTTAATGGAGTGGTGTTGTTGGACACACACACTTTTCATCAGTAGTGCGGATAACGTCTCTCTCATTCACACACACACACACACACACACACACACACACACACACACACACACACACACACACACACACACACACACACACATCACCCATCTCAGTACCACTGTGTGTGTGTGTGTGACAGCCACAACGTTCCCCTCTCTGTGCTGTGTCTAGACCTACACAGGCTCCATTCTGGTGGCAGTGAACCCGTACCAGCTGCTGCCTCTCTATACTACAGAGCAGGTGCATCTGTACACGGACCGCCGGCTGGGAGAGCTGCCGCCACACGTGTTCGCCATCGCAGACAGCTGCTTCTTCAACATGAGACGCAACAAGAAGGACCAGTGCTGTGTCATCAGGTCGGAGAGGGGGGAGAGGGGGGAGAGGGGAGGGAGGGAGGGAGGGGGGGAGAGCGAGGGAGGAGGGAGGGGGGAGGGAGAGGGGGAGGGAGCGAGGGGGTGAGAGGGGGGAGAGGGAGGGAGGGAGGGAGGGAGGGGGGAGAAGGGTGAGAGGAGAGGGAGAGGGGCCAGGAGGTTGTATACATACTGGGCCCAGACATCAGTTCAACGTCTAGATTTTGGTGGAGTTGTCAACTAACTTGATTTCAACGTGAAATCAATAACAAAAAAAATTAACATGTCATTGGGTTTAGGTCAAAAGTTGGGTATAAAAAAAAGGAAAAGTGGCCTTAAAACAACCAGTGGCGATTTTAGCATGTAAATCTTGGTGGGGGAAAACAACAACAGAAAATGTTGCATGCCAGCAAGGCCACTGCACAACACAACACTAAACAACACATGAATTCCACTATAACGGTGACAGACGGTGCCTACAAACTGTTAGGGCCGACATAAAGCCGTCCCAACAGAACTGCCTTACTGAAGAAAACAAAAAAAGAGGCTGTGTTTGTATGCGGCTTTATTAACTCAATAATAAGTATATATTTGTTTACATTGTTTGTTTGCAAACTGATATGTGACACGTATTAATGCCAAAATAACATGCATTACAGGCAACCCCTCCCAAAAATATTTATAATCTGCCCCACCTGCCCTGAATCATGGGTCCCCACTGAGGACTTTTTTTCAAATGGAATCAGTTTTCAACGTTGATTCAACGTCATCACATTGATTTTCTTTTGGTGGAAATGACGTTTAAACAACTTTTTGATTCAATGAGTTTTTGCCCCTGTGGGGAGTAACTAGGTTTGAAAAACAGGACCATGGTAAAAATCAACTAGAAAAGTACATTTAGATTGTATAGCCTTAAACAATGTTCCCTGTGTGTTTCAGTGGTGAGTCTGGAGCAGGGAAGACCGAGAGCACTAAGTTGATGCTGCAGTTCCTGGCTGCTGTCAGTGGACAACACTCCTGGATAGAACAACAGATACTAGAGGCTAACCCTATACTGGAGGGTAAAGGCTGTGGGGCTGGCATAAAGAGCATTGATTGATTTTGATTGATTCATGCGTTCATCAGGCATCTTCTTGCACCAGAATAATGAATTCATGTGATTTCAATCTGCTCTCCCTGGGACCTTTGGTCCCTTCGTAATGAAACGTTGCTTTTTTCTCTACTCTTCACTACCTTTACAAACATATTGTAATTTCTGCTATTCTTTCAGCCTTTGGTAATGCCAAAACCATCCGCAATGACAACTCCAGTCGCTTTGGGAAGTACATAGACATTAACTTCACTAAGGGCGGGGCCATCGAAGGGGCTAAGATAGAACAGTACCTCTTGGAGAAGTCCCGCGTCTGCAGACAGGTAGGAGACATGGATTTACACCCATACGTTTCTGTGGGAATGTCAATAAAAATGTGTTACAATTAAAGGGGTGAATTCAAAACTTCCACTTACTGTTTTTCCTCATTGGCGTACAAGCATTGGATCTGTGTTGAAAACATATCTATAACACAACAGCAATGATCATTTCATTTACAACATTTCTGATCATTTGCTTGCCTTAGTGCCTGACTTGCTTATTTTTGGTGGTCTATTGCAAAACTTTAAATACAAAAAATGTCATAAGTGAATCCACAATTACAAAAGAGAAATGTGTGCAATTGTGTTCACTGTTTACGGCGATCAGCAAATACTACTTGCACAGCATTCTACATCTGTCACGTCCTGACCAGTAAAAGGGGTTGTTTGTTATTGTAGTTTGGTCAGGGCATGGCAGGGGGTGTTTGTTTAGAGTGTTTCGGGGTTTGTTGGGCTATGTTAGTTTATTTCTATGTTTATCTAGTATGTCTAGGTCTATGTTTAGTTTATTGGGTTGACCTTCAATTGGAGGCAGCTGTTCCTCGTTGCCTCTAATTGAAGGTCCTATTTAGTAGGGGTGTTTTTCATGGGTTTTTGTGGGTAGTTGTTCCGTGTGTAGCTGTGTGCCTCACAGGACTGGTTTCTCGTCGTTGTTTTTGTTTAAGTATTTGTTTTGGTTTTCTTCATTAATAAAGATGATGAGCATACACATTCCCGCTGTGCCTTGGTCCCATCTTTACGACGTTAATGACAACATCACCCCATTGGTGTCATACCAATATTTGGAAATATCTTGTTCTGATCGTTTATAATATTGCAGACATGCAGAGATGTAGAGAATGAAGTTGTGTGACTCCTCAGTCGTCATGATCTTTCATTATAGAGCTTTGCTTTGGTGTGGATTGATGGCCTATACATTCATATCAGTTGTGATTCTCCATTCTATTCCCCTTTCCTTATTTCTGTTGGGAATTGTGTTTCTGTGCACCAATGGAAAGTCTTCAAAACAATGAGAAAACCAGCCTTTGTTATTGAATACATGGAATTGGATTGTGATGATACCGATGGTTTTAATATAGTTTTGATGAATGTATTTATGTTTTGCTGAGGCAAATACATTTAAAAAAAAATGCATTTACTGTTTTGCAAAAGGCCACAGAACTCTGTGTCTTGTGGACTCTGTTTCTAAAATCGACAGAATTGTCACACAAAAAAATGCTTGTAAACGATTGAGAAAAACTGTAAGTAGAATTTTCACTCTCCCATTGACATCAATGTATGACTAAGTGAACATTCCACCGAAGTGGAAGTTCACCACCATGTTTTACAGATCGTTACGGGTGGCTAGAAAGTATTGTTTCTATGTGCAGGTCTATAGTGAGGTGTTGTGATTGTGTTTGTATGTGCAGGTCTATAGTGAGGTGTTGTGATTGTGTTTGTATGTGCAGGTCTATAGTGAGGTGTTGTGATTGTGTTTGTATGTGCAGGTCTATAGTGAGGTGTTGTGATTGTGTTTGTATGTGCAGGTCTATAGTGAGGTGTTGTGATTGTGTTTGTATGTGCAGGTCCATAGTGAGGTGTTGTGTTTGTATGTGCAGGTCTATAGTGAGGTGTTGTGTTTGTATGTGCAGGTCCATAGTGAGGTGTTGTGATTGTGTTTGTATGTGCAGGTCCATAGTGAGGTGTTGTGATTGTGTTTGTATGTGCAGGTCTATAGTGAGGTGTTGTGATTGTGTTTGTATGTGCAGGTCCATAGTGAGGTGTTGTGATTGTGTTTGTATGTGCATTTCCATAGTGAGGTAGTGTGTTGTGATTGTGTTTCTATGTGCAGGTCTATAGTGAGGTTGTGTGTTGTGATTGTGTTTGTATGTGCAGGTCTATAGTGAGGTGTTGTGTTTGTATTTGCAGGTCCATAGTGAGGTGTTGTGTTTGTATGTGCAGGTCTATAGTGAGGTTGTGTTTGTATGTGCAGGTCCATAGTGAGGTTGTGTTTGTATGTGCAGGTCCATAGTGAGGTAGTGTGTTGTTTTTGTATGTGCAGGTCTATAGTGAGGTTGTGTTTGTATGTGCAGGTCTATAGTGAGGTAGTGTGTTGTGTTTGTATGTGCAGGTCCATAGTGAGGTAGTGTGTTGTGATTGTGTTTGTATGTGCAGGTCTATAGTGAGGTAGTGTGTTGTGATTGTTTTTGTATGTGCAGGTCTATAGTGAGGTAGTGTGTTGTGATTGTGTTTGTATGTGCAGGTCTATAGTGAGGTAGTGTGTTGTGATTGTGTTTGTATGTGCAGGTCTATAGTGAGGTGTTGTGATTGTTTGTATTTGCAGGCCCCTGAGGAGAGGAACTACCACATCTTCTACTGTATGTTGATGGGGATGCCAGCTGAACAGAAGAAGATCCTGTCTCTAGGCAACGCCTCTGAGTACAACTACCTCACCATGGTAACAACCACACACATATCTATAGAGTACAACTACCTCACCATGGTAACAACCACACACATATCTATACAGTACAACTACCTCACCATGGTAACAACCACACACATATCTATACAGTACAACTACCTCACCATGGTAACAACCACACACACAGCTATACAGTACAACTACCTCACCATGGTAACAACCACTTATCTATACAGTACAACTACCTCACCATGGTAACAACCACACACATATCTATATAGTACAACTACCTCACCATGGTAACAACCACACACATATCTATATAGTACAACTACCTCACCATGGTAACAACCACACACATAGCTATACAGTACAACTACCTCACCATGGTAACAACCACACACACAGCTATACAGTACAACTACCTCACCATGGTAACAACCACATATCTATACAGTACAACTACCTCACCATGGTAACAACCACACACATATCTATATAGTACAACTACCTCTCCATGGTAACAACCACACACATATCTATATAGTACAACTACCTCACCATGGTAACAACCACACACATATCTATATAGTACAACTACCTCACCATGGTAACAACCACACACATATCTATATAGTACAACTACCTCACCATGGTAACAACCACACACATCTATATAGTACAACTACCTCACCATGGTAACAACCACACACATCTATATAGTTCAACTACCTCACCATGGTAACAACACAGACCTATTCACCGAGTGTACAAAACATTAAGAACACCTGCTCTTTCCATGACATAGACTGACCAGGTGAATCCAGGTGAAAGCTATGATCACTTATTGATGTCACTTGTTAAATCCACTTCAATCAGTGTAGATGAAGGGGAGGAGACAGGTTAAAGAAGGTTTGATTTTAATGCTTTGAGACAATTGAGACATGGATTGTGTCTGTCTGCCATTCAGAGGGTGAATGGGCATGACAAAAGATTTAAGTGCCTATGAACAGGGTATGGTAGTAGGTGCCAGGTGCACCGGTTTGTGTCAAGAACTGCAACGCTGCTGGGTTTTTCACGCTCAACAGTTTCCCGTGTGTATCAAGAATGGTCCACCCCCCCCAAAGGACATCCAGCCAACTTGAAGTAACTATGGGAAGCATTAGAGTCAACATGGGCAGCACAATATTAGGAAGGTGTTCTTAATGTTTGGTATACTCAGTGTATATGCTAATAGTTTGTATTTACATGTATTGTGTTTATGGACATCATTGGTACTACTACCAACACATGGCAAAGAAAACCTGGAATGGAATAAACTTCAATCCCTTATTCCTAGTTAAATAAAGATGAAATCCAAATAAAATGAAAACATGGCCACCAGTGCTGCTGTATGAGTAGTGAAGGGATAATTGTTCATTGATGTAAATGGAGACCAGGTCCGAGATGCATCAGTAGTATCACCTTGTTCTGAGCCTGGTTGTTGTTGTTCTGCGTTGTCAGGGTAAATGCACCAGTTGCGATGGGCGTGACGACATTAAGGAGTACGCCCACTTCCGCTCGGCCATGAAGATCCTGATGTTCTCTGAGAATGACTCCTGGGAGATCAACAAACTGCTGGCCGCCATTCTGCACCTGGGAAACGTCCACTTTGAAGGTCAGGATCAGGAAGGAGAGGTTTATATCTTTGAAGGTCAGGATCAGGGAGAGTTTTATGACTTTGCTCTATTCACCCTTCCCTGATTCCTTGCATCTTATGGTCTAGGATTGGGACTTTACCCTAACCCCTCTGTACTGGTCTAGGATTGGGACTTTACCCTAACCCCTCTGTACTGGTCTAGGATTGGGACTTTACCCTAACCCCTCTCTCGTGGTCTAGGATTGGGACTTTACCCTAACCCCTCTCTCCTGGTCTAGGATTGGGACTTTACCTTAACCCCTCTCTCGTGGTCTAGGATTGGGACTTTACCCTAACCCCTCTCTCGTGGTCTAGGATTGGGACTTTACCCTAACCCCTCTCTCCTGGTATAGGATTGGGACTTTACCCTAGTCCCTCTCTCCTGGTCTAGGATTGGGACTTTACCCTAACCCCTCTCTCCTGGTCTAGGATTGGGACTTTACCCTAACCCCTCTCTCCTGGTCTAGGATTGGGACTTTACCCTAACCCCTCTCTCCTGGTCTAGGATTGGGACTTTACCCTAACCCATCATCTCTTCTTGGACCTACTACTATAATAAGGTTTAGAAGGAGGTGATAAAAACAGGATGTGAGGAATCACGGAAAGACAAGTTGAGATAGAGCCATGTTTTGGGGTTGTTGGAGAGGAAGACATTTTTCGCATGTCAAATCCATTGGGCCGTTGAAGTTTCCTACTGTAACTGACTTCCTTATCTTTGATCCTTCCAGCCACCATTTTGAATAATCTGGAGAGCTGTGACGTCATGACGTCACATCATTTCAACATGGCAATCAAACTTCTGGAGGTAAGCCTGTCGCTAGCCTCAATCCCGGCCTGTCGCTAGCCTCAATCCCGGCCTGTCGCTAGCCTCAATCCCGGCCTGTCGCTAGCCTCAATCCCGGCCTGTCGCTAGCCTCAATCCCAGCCTGTCGCTAGCCTCAATCCCAGCCTGTCGCTAGCCTCAATCCCAGATGTTCTAGGTGTCTCCATACCCCGGAAACTGCTTTCGGTTCTCAAGAATACGATAGGGTACACAAGAACATGGTGTGAGATCTGTTAGCTCCAGTCTAACCTGTCACTGACCTCTGTAATGTCCCTCTCTGTGTGTGGTCCAGGTGGACCCCAAGGCCCTGGAGAAGAGTCTGACCCAGCGTTCCTTCATGACTTCCAGGGAGAGTGTGACCAAACCTCTCACCTCAGCCCAGGCCATGGACGGCAAAGACGCATTTGTCAAGGTGAGGCTGGTACCACTTCTTGTCTTGCCAAATTGAGTGACAGTGACAAGACAACACAAACAGATCTGGGACCAGGCTAGGTATTGACCACAGGAGTTGACAAGACAGCACAAACAGATCTGGGACCAGGCTAGGAGACTGCATGGGCTCCTACTAAGACCATAATATATCTGAAGTTTAAATCAGGTGCTCTTCTTTGCAAACCTTTTCAGTCATGAGGTAAAAATATAAACGTTATCATCTTTGATGCTTGGCTATAATATAATTATGTCTCTAAGATAATGTATTATAGTGTATGATAATGTATTATAGTGTATGATAATGTATTATAGCGCAATATAATGTATGATAATGTATTATAGTGCATTATAGTAATCATAAATCACATTTTATTTGTCACGTGCGCCAAATACAACAGGTGTAGAACTTATAGTGAAATGCTGAATACAACAGGTGTAGAACTTACAATGAAATGCTTACTTACAAGCCCTTAACCGACAATGCAGTTTAAGAAAATCTCTAAAAAAGTAAGAGATAAGAATAACTAATAATTAAAGAGCAGCAGTAAATAACAATAGCAGGGCTATATACAGGTTATTACGGTATAGAGTCAATGTGGAGGCTATATACAGGGGGTACCAGTACAGAGTCAATGTGGAGGCTATATACAGGGGGTACGGGTACAGAGTCAATGTGGAGGCTATATACAGGGGGTACCGGTACAGAGTCAATGTGGAGGCTATATACAGGGGGTACGGGTACAGAGTCAATGTGGAGGCTATATACAGGGGGTACCGGTACAGAGTCAATGTGAGGGGGCACCGGTGTCGAGGTAATTGAGGTAATATGTGCATGTAGGTAGAGTTATTAAAGTGGCAATGGCACAGATGATTACAGAGATTAGCAGCAGTGTAGAAGAGGGTGGGGGGGTGGGGTGCAATGCAAATAGTACAGTATGATAATGTTTGCTTGTATTCTGCTCTGTCCTCCACCAGGCCATCTATGGTAGGCTGTTTGTCTGGGTGGTGGAGAAAATCAACAAGGCTGTGTTCAAGCCTCCTCCTGACGACACTAAATACGTCAGACAATCTATCGGTCTGCTGGACATCTTCGGCTTCGAGAACTTCAACAAGAACAGGTCTGTACCATCACAAAATAATTCATTCATCCCACGGGTGAATTAGGGTTGCAAAATTCCATTTAACTTTTCAAAAAAAATCCCAGGTTTTCTTGAAAAATTTGACTCAATGTATTTTACAATAGATATATTTTATTTGTTTTTAAGCCTGTCCTTCAGCTACCATCAACCCCTCCCATCTATCTCTGAATCACATCCAGTTTGATTTCTAGCTGCCATATATTTTTTACTGTGTTGTTTCACTAAAGTTCTGAACCTAAATACATTTTACGGACACAGTATATTTTTACTTGAGTTATCTTGTTGTTTTTAATCACACCCTTCAACTCAACTCCTCCCATCTATCTCTGAACAACCTTCAGCTCAACCCCTCCCATCTATCTCTGAACACCTTTCAGCTCAACCTCTCCCATCTATCTCTGAACACCCTTCAGCTCAACCCCTCCCATCTATCTCTGAACACCTTTCAGCTCAACTCCTCCCCTCTATCTCTGAACACCTTTCATCTCAACTCCTCCCATCTATCTCTGAACACCTTTCAGCTCAACCCCTCCCATCCATCTCTGAACATCTTTCAGCTCAACTCCTCCCGTCTATCTCTGAACAACCTTCAGCTCAACTCCTCCCGTCTATCTCTGAACAACCTTCAGCTCAACTCCTCCCGTCTGTCTGAACAACTTTCAGCTCAACAACTCCCGTCTGTCTGAACACCTTTCAGCTCAACCCCTCCCGTCTCTCTCTGAACACCTTTCAGCTCAACTCCTCCCGTCTATCTCTATCCATGTTTTATTTCTATTTGCCATATATTTTTCAGCTGTGATGTTTCACAAAAGTTCTGAACCTTTCTATTCTCATAGTTTCTACAGATTGTAAATTAAAGATAATTTTTTTTGTTGCTAAAATTAGTATTATATTATTGATTGATTGACTATGACTTTTCAAATCACCCAGTAGTGCTATCTGCAGAGTTAGTTCCAGGTAAATGTTACTTTCTTCAGCCATTCCTGGACTTGTGACCAAAAACAAGCTACACATGGACAGTACCAAAACAAATGATCTAATGATTCTGTCTCTTCACAGCAAAATCTGCAGACCTGGGATGGTCGTATCCACCATATATATATATATATATATATATATATATATATATATATATATATATATATATATATATATATATATCATTCTATTGGTTGCAAGAATTGTATATAATAATTTAAATTGAAAAATTCTACGTTTTGAATCCTGCAAATCGGTTCATAAACCATGTACCATGGAATCGCTACATTGAAAATCTGTTCCCAACTATTTAGTAATTTATGCAGCACAGCTGTCACTTTATGACTTTAATCTATCTCCCTAAAGTCAGACCAGCCTTCATGTCTTTAATCTAACTCCCTTAAATCAGACCAGCCTTCATGTCTTTAATCGATCTCCCTAATGTCAGACCAGCCTTCATGTCTTTAATCGATCTCCCTAAAGTCAGACCAGCCTTCATGTCTTTAATCGATCTCCCTAAAGTCAGACCAGCCTTCATGTCTTTAATCTAACTCCCTAAAGTCAGTCAGCCTTTGACTTTATTCATCGTCCTAAAGTGTGTTGACCAATCTTTTGATTATTGTGAGGGTCGTTTGCTCGTTTCGTTGCAGTTTCGAGCAGCTGTGTATCAACTTTGCCAACGAGCAGCTGCAGCAGTTCTTTGTGAAACATGTCTTCAAGCTGGAGCAGGATGAGTACACCCGCGAGAACATCGTCTGGAAGCACATCCAATACAACGACAACCAGAGAACACTGGACGTGCTGGCCAGCAAGTCTCTTAACATCCTGGCACTTATCGACGAGGAGAGCAACTTCCCCAAGGTACCCAGCGTCCGCCCTGTGTTACGCCCCTCAAAAAGGGGAGAAATAATCACGAGAGTGATACGGTATTGTTTCCTCAATGAGAACTTTAGTGCAATGAGGAAAAGACCGCGATTTCCCCGGGAACTTGGGTGGAGACCAGAGCAATCGATCTCAGGCTCATAGTTTAAGAGCATTTAGTAGATCACAGATTAACACTTTTACCATTCAATTAGGCATCACAAAATAAAGTAATCAATATAACGTTTACACATTCCTCTTACAATTCTTACCCTTTGTACGCTTGACGGATTTGAACTTTTTTTACACAATTATATTAATTTTATCATTCTCTATTAACTAGTACTGAATGCATGATCTTTTTAACCTTAGATGTTTTAAGATCCTCACATACTATGAACTTACTAATACTTTTTAATGTATAACAGGCTATGAGTATTTCCTTTAACCTGTCACACCTGCACTTTAAGGCCGCGGCTCAAATGGCTCCATATTCCCTATATAGTGCACTACTAAAGGGCCCATTAGGGCTCTGGTCAACTGTAGTTTACTATGTACGGAATAGGGTGCCATTTGGGACGTAAATTAATTCAGTGACACTTTAAACTACTTTTTTGGTTACTGTTCCCCAATTACACGGTGCTCTGAAGTACCCACCTCATGTGCAACTGATTATAAAGCCTATGATCTTATTAGGTCTTCCCAAATAGCCCCTGTGGATAGGCCAGGGAAGAGAACCATAGCTCTAAAGTGCAAGTAACATTCCAAGTGAGGCCCTGTGATAGACTAGCGTCCTGTCTAGGTGGTGTACTTGTACAGACTGGCGTCCTGTCTAGGCGGTGTACTTGTACAGACTGGCGTCCTGTCTAGGCGGTGTACTTGTACAGACTGGCGTCCTGTCTAGGCGGTGTACTTGTACAGACTGGCGTCCTGTCTAGGCGGTGTACTTGTACAGACTGGCGTCCTGTCTAGGCGGTGTACTTGTACAGACTGGCGTCCTGTCTAGGCGGTGTACTTGTACAGACTGGCGTCCTGTCTAGGCGGTGAACTTGTACAGACTGGCGTCCTGTCTAGGCGGTGAACTTGTACAGTCTGGCGTCCTGTCTAGGCGGTGAACTTGTACAGTCTGGCGTCCTGTCTAGGCGGTGAACTTGTACAGTCTGGCGTCCTGTCTAGGCGGTGTACTTGTACAGTCTGGCGTCCTGTCTAGGCGGTGTACTTGTACAGTCTGGCGTCCTGTCTAGGCGGTGTACTTGTACAGACTGGCGTCCTGTCTAGGCGGTGTACTTGTACAGACTGGCGTCCTGTCTAGGCGGTGTACTTGTACAGACAGGCGTCCTGTCTAGGCGGTGTACTTGTACAGACTGGCGTCCTGTCTAGGCGGTGTACTTGTACAGACTGGCGTCCTGTCTAGGTGGTGTACTTGTACAGACTGGCGTCCTGTCTAGGTAGTGTACTTGTACAGATTAGCGTCCTGTCTAGGTAGTGTACTTGTACATCAAGCTGCCTCAAGCTACAGAAACAAGAAATAGTCTCTTACGCTATGGGCCGTTCTGGCTCGGACAAGTGAAAGATCCTAACGCTTCGGTTCTTTGTTCGGGGGGGGGGGGGGGGGGGGGGGGGGGGGGGGGGGTGGTGTGGTGTGTGTGTGTGTGTGTGTGTGTGTGGTGTGTGTGTGTGTGTGTGTGTGTGTGTGTGTGTGTGTGTGTGTGTGTGTAGGGTACAGATATCACCATGATCAACAAGATGAACCAGGTACATGGGAAGGGCGATGTCTACATTCCCCCTAAAAACAACCATGACACCCAGTTTGGAATCCAGCATTTCGCTGGGGTGGTCCACTACGATTCAAAAGGTATTCGAAAGATTTTTCAAAGACGCAAACATTGTATTTCTAGACTCTAAACTGTAATGACTGTTTGTACCGGTGTTGGATTGAGAACCACTTTACTTATTTCAACCTGCCCACTATTTGTGTTTGATATGATCATTATAAAATCTGTATAATGTATTCTGCGTCCCAAAATGGCACCCTATTCCCTGTTAGCCATGGTCAAAAGTAGTGCACTATGTAGAGAATAGGGTGCCATTTGGGACTAGTATAGTTTCATCTTGTTATTTAGGTTTCCTTGAGAAGAACAGAGATGCTCTGAGCGCTGACCTCATCCAGCTGGTGGAGAAATCATCCAATAAGATGCTAAAGCAGGCATTCCAGAACGAGCTCTCCTCCAATCACGAGATAGCCAGCGCCAATCCCAAGATGACCATCACTCCCAAGAACTCTCTACGGGTCAGTGGAACTCTGGGAACGAGGGTTCCCAGTGGTACCCTGGGAACCCCATGGAAAGAGGCCTGGGAAACCCTGGAGCAGCTTCAATATAACACAGATACCCAGCGGTCAAAGCTGCTTCATTGTTTCCCCTATATCGATTGTTTTCAGTGTAAACTTAAACGACTAAAACCAGTTATAAAGTATGTAGAAAGGATTATTTATTTATATATATATATATATATATATATATATATATATATATATATATATATATATATATATATATATATATATATATATATATATATATATATATATATATATATATATATTACTAACAATCCCCAAAATAAAAACTAGACAGTCAGGGAGAATCAGAAAATTCCCAAAATGTCATGACATGGGGCCCCCATTTGATTTTGTTTCATGTTTGAGTCACTCAGATACAGTAGCATAAGAACATGGCATCATGTGTAGAATTGCAGGAAATTTGCTTTTAAATTGCATATTTTCCCTCAGCCCATGACAAAATGTGTAGAATTGCAGGAAATGTGCTTTTAAACTGCATATTTTCTCTCAGTCCCATCACAAAATGTGTAGAGTTGCAGGAAACTAGCTTTAAAACTGTAAAGAATATATATATCTCAGCCTCATGGTAAAACATGTAGAATTGCAGGAAATGTGCTTTAAAATAGCTACATTTTAGAGTCACTCCGATACAGTAGCATAAGAATACACACACTCTCTCTCTCGGTCTCTGTCTCTCTGTTGCTGTCTCTCTGTTTATCTCTCTCTCTCTCTCTCGTAGTAACCAAAAAAGTGCTAAACAAATAATAATATATTTTAGATTCTTCAAAGTAGCCACCCTTTGCCTTGATGACAGCTTTAGACACTCATGGCATTCTCTCAACCAGCTTCACCTGGAATGCTTTCCAACAGTCTTGAAGGAATTCCCACATATGCTGAGCACTTGTTGGCTGCTTTTCCTTCACTCTGCTGTCCAACTCATCCCAAACCATCTCAACTGGGTTGAGGTTGAGGTCATCTGAAGCAGCATTCCATCACTCTCGTAATTGGGCAAATAGCCCTTACTCAGCCTGGACGTGTGTTGGGTCATAAGCTCAAACCAGATGGGATGGCGTATCACTGCAGAATGCTGTAGTAGCCATGCTGGTTAAGTGTGCCTTAAATTCTAAATAAATTACAGACAGTGTCACCAGCAAAGCACCCCCACACCATCACACCTCCTCCTCCATGCTTCACGGTGGGAACCACACATGCGGAGATCATCCATTCACCTACTCTGCGTCTCACAAAGAGACGGCAGTTGGAACCAAAAATCTCAAATGTAGACTCATCAGACAAAGGACAGATTTCCACTGGTCTGATGTCCATTGCTCGTGTTTCTTGGCCCAAGCAAATCTTTTCTTCTTATTGGTGTCCTTTAGTAGTGGTTTCTTTGCAGCAATTGGACCATGAAGGCCTGATTCATGCAGTCTTCTCTAAACAGCTGATGTTGAGATGTGTCTTTTACTTGAACTCAGTGAAGAATTTATTTGGGCTGCAATCTGAGGTGCAGTTAGTTAACTCTAATGATCTTATCCTTTGCAGCAGAGGTAACTCTGGGTCTTCCTTTCCTGTGGCAGTCCAGTTTTATCATAGCTCTTGATGTTTTTTGCGACTGCACTTGAAGAAACTTCAAAAGTTCTTGAAATGTTCCGTATTGACTGACCTTCATTTCTTGAAGTATTGATGGACTGTCGTTTCTCTATGCTTATTTGAGCTGTTCTTGCCATAATATGGACTTGGTCTTTTACCAAATAGGGCTGTCTTCTGTATACCACCCCTACCTTGTCACAACACAACTGATTGGCTCAAACGCATTAAGAAGGAAAGAAATTCCACAAATGAACTTTTACCAAGGCACACCTGTTAACTGAAATGCATTCCAGGTGACTACCTCATGGAGCTGGTTGAGAGAATGCCAAGAGTGTGCAAAGCTGTCATCAAGTCAAAGGGTGTTTAATATAAAATATATTTTGATTTGTTTAACACTTTTTTTGGGTTACTACATGATTCCATATGTGTTATTTCAAAGTTTTTATGTCTTCACTATTATTCTACAATGTAGAAAATAGTAAAAATAAAGAAAAACCCTGGAATGAGTAGGTGTGTCCAAACATTTTGACTGGTACTGTATATTCTGAATACTGTATATAGATTTCTGTCTTGATATATTTCACTCTCTTTCTTTCTCCACAGCAGCAAACGGTTGATACTAAGAAGCGTGCTCCTACGTTGAGTGGCCAGTTCCGGCAGTCCCTAGATGCCCTGATGAAGACCCTGACAGTGTGCCAGCCCTACTTCATACGCTGCATCAAACCCAACGACTTCAAGAAGCCTATGGTATGTCACAAGTCCTATTCAATTAGGGATAATATGTACTTCTATGGTTTTAATACAGTCACCTAAATAAACTACGACAGATGTTTTGAAATGTCTGTCACTCATAGTAACTGTCCAGTAAAAAAATACAAAAAAATCACACTTTTTAAAAGTTCATATTCCCTTAACTCATACCCAAATAATGTTGTCGACTCATCCTATACTCGTATTTGTGGCCAAAGCATAAATTGGAGAATAAAAGACTCCTAAATCCCCACCTCAAACTTGTATCTCAAACAGACTGTTTTCAGAAATGTTTCCTATTTCATCATCGAACATGATGTCATGTTGGCTCATTGGCTGAGCTGGCCAATCAACGGTCTACTCGCATGAATATTTTTAATGACCATTATACGCCCACACCGTTCTGTTGTTGGGGTACGCCCACACCGTTCTGTTGTTGGGGTACGCCCACACCGTTCTGTTGTTGGGGTACGCCCACACCGTTCTGTTGTTGGGGTACGCCCACACCGTTCTGTTGTTGGGGTACGCCCACACCGTTCTGTTGTTGGGGTATACGCCCACACCGTTCTGTTGTTGGGGTATACGCCCACACCGTTCTGTTGTTGGGGTACGCCCACACCGTTCTGTTGTTGGGGTATACGCCCACACCGTTCTGTTGTTGGGGTATACGCCCACACCGTTCTGTTGTTGGGGTATACGCCCACACCGTTCTGTTGTTGGGGTATACGCCCACACCGTTCTGTTGTTGGGGTATACGCCCACACCGTTCTGTTGTTGGGGTATACGCCCACACCGTTCTGTTGTTGGGGTATACGCCCACACCGTTCTGTTGTTGGGGTATACGCCCACACCGTTCTGTTGTTGGGGTATACGCCCACACTGTTCTGTTGTTGGGGTATACGCCCACATCGTTCTGTTGCTGGGGTATACGCCCACACTGTTCTGTTGCTGGGGTAAACGCCCACACCGTTCCGTTGCTGGGGTAAACGCCCACACCGTTCCAACACAGAAAAGCTGCCTTTGAACATACTCAATTACCATATTTCACTCATATTGTAATTAAATAGTGGTCATATTTGATAGAAATCTGGAAAAAATGTATAGTTACTTTAACATCTATTTTTATCTCAAACTGTTTCTCCTATGAGACCATCCCACTGGCCTAAAGATGGACTGGATGCTTCCCTGTTTTAGCTGTTTGACAGGGATCTGTGTATGCTTCCCTGTTTTAGCTGTTTGACAGGGATCCTGTGTTTGCTTCCCTGTTTTAGCTGTGTGACAGGGATCCTGTGTATGCTTCCCTGTTTTAGCTGTTTGACAGGGATCTGTGTATGCTTCCCTGTTTTAGCTGTTTGACAGGGATCTGTGTATGCTTCCCTGTTTTAGCTGTTTGACAGGGATCCTGTGTTTGCTTCCCTGTTTTAGCTGTTTGACAGGGATCTGTGTATGCGTCAGCTGCGCTACTCTGGGATGATGGAGACCATTAGGATCAGGAAGGCTGGCTATCCCATCCGATACACCTTCGATGAGTTCCTGGAGCGATACCGCGTGCTTCTCAAAAGCAGCCTCTGTGACCCCAAAGTGGTGAGAAGAAATGTTGTTGTTGTTGTTATTGGTTGTTGTTGTTGTTGTTGTTGTTCATTGCGTCACTGCAACTTTGCTCCATCTTGTGGCTCAATCACAGAAACCATGTTTGTTGTTTAAATATGATCACCAGTCATCTTCATAGCATGGCATGTAAAGAAAATGTATATTTTTTTTCTCCCAGGAATCTCCACAGAAATGCGCTGAATTTATCTGTGAGACCGTTCTTGCTGGACAAGATGGTGACTGGAAGACCGGCAAGACAAAGATATTTCTGAAGGTACCAATCAATTTATGCTGACCTCTCACAGATAACTGTAAACAGCATGGTTGTCCAGGTTCCAGGTTTAAAGAATGAAGGAGTGGTTGATTGGATGGATGGATGGATGGCTTGAACGATGGATGGATTGAACGATGGATGGATGGATTGAACGATGGATGGATGGATTGAACGATGGATGGATGGATTGAACGATGGATGGATGGATGGATTGAACGATGGATGGATGGATGGATTGAACGATGGATGGATGGATGGATTGAACGATGGATGGATGGATGGATTGAACGATGGATGGATGGATGGATTGAACGATGGATGGATGGATGGATTGAACGATGGATGGATGGATGGATTGAAGGATGGATGGATGGATTGAAGGATGGATGGATGGATTGAAGGATGGATGGATGGATTGAAGGATGGATGGATGGATGGATTGAACGATGGATGGATGGATGGATTGAACGATGGATGGATGGATGGATTGAACGATGGATGGATGGATGGATTGAACGATGGATGGATGGATGGATGGATGGATTGAACGATGGATGGATGGATGGATGGATTGAACGATGGATGGATCGTTTGAACGGATGGCTTGAACGGATGGCTTGAACGGTGGATGGATGGCTTGAACGGTGGATGGATGGCTTGAACGGTGGATGGATGGCTTGAACGGTGGATGGATGGCTTGAACGGTGGATGGATGGCTTGAACGGTGGATGGATGGCTTGAACGGTGGATGGATGGCTTGAACGGTGGATGGATGGCTTGAACGATGGATGGATGGCTTGAACGATGGATGGATGGGTTGAACGATGGATGGATGGATGGATGGGTTGAACGATGGATGGATGGATGGATGGGTTGAACGATGGATGGATGGATGGATGGATGGGTTGAACGATGGATGGATGGATGGATGGATGGATGGGTTGAACGATGGATGGATGGATGGATGGGTTGAACGATGGATGGATGGATGGATTGAACGATGGATGGATGGATGGGTTGAACGATGGATGGATGGATGGATTGAACGATGGATGGATGGATGGATTGAACGATGGATGGATGGATGGATTGAACGATGGATGGATGGATGGATTGAACGATGGATGGATGGATGGATTGAACGGATTGAACGATGGATGGATTGAACGATGGATTGAACGATGGATTGAACGATGGATGGAACGATGGATGGAACGATGGATGGAACGATGGATGGAACGGTAGGATTGAACGGTAGGGTTGAACGATGGATGGAACGGTAGGATGGTAGGACGGTTGGATGGATGGATGGATGGATGGATGGATTGATTGATTGAGCTTTCCATTCCTCTCAGGACTTCCATGACACTATGCTGGAGCTGGAGAGAATGAACGAGTTGAATGAGAAAGCCCTTCTGATACAGAGGGTCCTGCGAGGCTACAAACATCGGTATGATATAGGGCCAAGCAGCTGAATATACTGTCTCTACATAGACCCATATGACCCCTGGTCAAAAGTAATGCATTATATAGGGAATAGGGGTGCCGTTGTGGATGTTAGGCTATTGTAGTCATGTGATGTAACAGTCCATTGAGATGTCTTTGTCTTCTATATGTCACTCTGCAGGAGACAGTTCCTGAGACAGAAGTCCTCTGCACTGGTCATTCAGAAACACTGGAGAGGCTACAAAGGCAGAAAGCTCTACAGAGTGGTGAGTTACTGGCTGTTAACGTATTCCATTTAGAGATCAAAGAATATATATAATGACGAACATAAACATACCGAAAACATATTACAAGACTGTTAAGAACGTTTAACAGGAAAACATATGCCAAACCTGTTAGAATAAAACAGACAACATGTTTATGGCCTTCTCTCCTCCAGGTCCAGCTGGGTTTTGCTCGTCTGCAGGCGAAGGTCCGAGCCCGCCAGCTTCAGCACCACTACCAGCAGAAGAGGGTTGCTGCGGTCCGGCTGCAGGCACAGACACGGGGTTACCTGGCCAGGAAGGAGTGGCAGAGGAAGAGACAAGCGGTGATCCTCTTGCAGGCTAACTCCAGGGGAATGCTGGCCAGGAAACATGTGAAGAAGATGAAGAGAGACGTAAGATAAGCAGTCTCTTCCACCCTCACCTTTTCAAGACGACATGTTCACTGTACAGTAGTAAATATATGTCTTTCTTGATAATAAATGTAGTCATATCTGTTAGATATGTTCTTGCTCTTTGGGGGTCTAGGCAGGGTTACTGTAAAACACTTTGCGACAACTGTTGTTGTAAAAGGGCTTTATAAATACATTTGATAGATGTATTGCTTAATAGCTTGGTTGACTGATTGACTGACTGTTTTGATTTATTTCTGATCAGCATCGTGAGGAGAAACTTGATTGACTGATTCAGTCAACCAATAATTAAATCTGACTGACTCGTTAATCAGTTATTGACTGTGTTCCTGAACTCCCGTTCATCCTAGATGTTCCTGTCAGCTAAGGAGCGTCGTGAGGAAGAGTTGGCAGCCCTGGAGAGGCAAAGACGTTTAGACCAGGTGCTCCGGCAGAAGAAAGAGAAGGAGGCCAGCACCCAATCAGAATCAATCACAGCACAGGAAATGGTGGACGACATCTTTGGGTTCCTGCCCAATATGGTGGGAGGGCAGGAGGGACAAGCTCCTGTTGGATTCAAGGTTAAGGACCTCTGTAATAGATTCTAGTAAGATGCATTGTGGTAAAATACTGGTATTGCAGCATCCCTGAAGGTGTTGATGAGTCCAACCTACAGATTTAGAAAACTAGAGGTGCTGCTTTTAAATGTTGCATTGTTATCGCAGTCTTTTGTCCCCAAGTGCACCCTCTAGATTGTTTTACTCTGTGGTCCATCCCCCCTTTGATGATGCTTCCAACCCTTGTAATACCATTCTACAGTCCCATAGTCTTGTTAAACCACATTCTGTTTTAGTCGAGGTTTCACGAGACATCACAGTTACAATATCCATGATCTCTGTTTCTTCTTCTTCAGGACCTGGAGAAGCAGGGAGAGCGGACCAGACCAGAGGAGGTGGATCTGGACGACCTGCCCATGGTAGAGGACATCCCCGAGGAGGACTACGACGACCTGGATGAGTATTCCTTCTCCAAGTTTGCCTCCATGTACTTCCAGGGCGCCGCCACGCCAACACACATCCGCCAGAGGCTCAGACAGCCACTACTCTACCACGAAGACGAAGGAGATGTTGTGGTAAATCCCATTTAAAAAAAAAAAAAAAAATATGATGAGAGAATTTTAGCAAAACTCACCCAATAGAAACCCCCATCTTGGCACAGAATTTGCCTTGTCGAAGTGACCGGTACATTGAATAAACTGTCGGTGCCGTCACAGTGTCCTTCATTGTTGTGAAATTCAAAAAGTTTTCTGAACTCAGTCTTTCGGAGGCTTTCCTAAACCCAGCTTTCAATGTTTCTTAAAAGAATCATTGTTTAATAACAGTAAATACCGTACGTTTCACTTACTTTAACTCCTTCCTTATTTGACCGCGATCATCTGTTTTATGAACATTAAATAAAAAAATTTAAATACAAAATTGTTCACAGAAGAAAAAAAAATTCTCAATCCATCATTGTGTTGTTGTCTCTCTCTGTCCGCAGGCCTCAATTACAGTCTGGTGGATCATCCTGAGGTTCATGGGGGACCTGCCGGAGCCCAAGCTGGTGCAGGGCCAGGGGGCCAGGGGCCTCAGGGGGTCAAACATGACTAACAGCTCCCTGGATCAGGACCTAGTCTTGAGACAGGACAGGAGGCTGAGCCACATGGTGGGCCTGGATCAGGTGGGTATCACTGGGATTAGCTCAAGTAGGACAGGAAAAACAGCAGAATGATGGGACGGCATTTTCATTTTATTTTTCGTCTCTTTTTCTCAACAGTTTCAGTGAATGTTCTCCTTTGACCATGTCTCCAGTATAGGCTTAATGAATTAATGTATTTTATAGAGGGTTCTGAGGAACCAGAAAAACCGGAAGGTCTCCACAGTACCAGAGGAACCTGCTCCTAAAGGGAGGAAGGGTTCCACCTTTACAGACCTGCTGTCCCGGAACCGCAAGGCGTCTGCCAAGCCAGACGAGGTGATTTCCAGAGCTTTATTCTCTAGCTCACCACACCAACATTAACACACACACTGATAAACTTCTTCATCTGTTTACAACTATAACCTCTGACCTGGAGGGCCCACAGTCCAAACGTCCATTTTTGGCACGCTGATTGGCTGAAAGGAATGGCCCTTTTTTTTTACACCAGGACTAAGCTTAATCTGTGTCCGGGAAACCACCCCAATAAAGCCTGAACGTTTACTTCCCTTGTGGTCCTCAGGTGATACTGAACCGGAAGGGTTCCTCGGCTGTAGACGCAACACCCCGAGCCAGGAAGGGTTCTACGTTCACCAACATGCTGAGTGGGGGTAGAAAGACGTCTTCCATCCCCGAAGAGGTCCCAGCCTCTCCCTCTAGGGGCATGAGGAAACCCTCTATCATCCAGGAGGAGGTGAGACTGAGGACTGGGTCTGAAATGGCACCCGGTTCCCTATATAGTGCACTATTGGGCCCTTGTCAAAAGTAGGGCACTATATAGGGAATAGGGTGCCATTTAGGACTAAAACTGAGGACTGAGCCCAGGCTCCACAGATCAAGAGGCCCAGTAAAACCACAACAGTGACCACAATATCTAGACCAACATTAAAATGGGGGCGACAGCCTGGTAGCCTCGAGGTCAGAGAGGCGGCCTGCAACAATAGAGTCATCTTTATGATGTGTATGGTGTTGTGTCCCCCAGTCAGAGGAAGGAGAAGAGGTTTCCAAGCCGCCCACTGTGCAGACCATCAGTGAGGAGGACGAGATACTGGTAGGAGGGGGACCCACCCTCGACCGACCAATGACTGCTCTGGAAAAGCTGCACGTCATCGTGGCTTACGCCATCGTCAGAAGAGACCTCAGGTGTGTGGCTCTGGCTGCTCTTTGCCCTCTCTTTCCTCTCCCTCTCTCTATCCTCTCCCTCTCTCTATCATCTCCCTCTCTCTTGCCTCTCCCTCTCTCTTGCCTCTCCCTCTCTCTTGCCTCTCTCTATCCTCTCCTTCTCTCTTGCCTCTCCCTCTCTCTTGCCTCTCTCTATCCTCTCCTTCTCTCTTGCCTCTCCCTCTCTCTTGCCTCTCCCTCTCTCTTTCCTCTCCCTCTCTTGCCTCTCTCTATCCGCTCCCTCTCTTTCCTCTCCCTCTCTTGCCTCTCTCTATCCTCTCCCTCTCTCTATCCTCTCCTTCTCTCTTGCCTCTCCCTCTCTCTTTCCTCTCCCTCTCTTGCCTCTCCCTCTCTCTTTCCTCTCCCTCTCTCTTGCCTCTCTCTTGCCTCTCTCTTGCCTCTCCCTCTCTCTTGCCTCTCCCTCTCTCTTGCCTCTCCCTCTCTCTTTGCCCTCTGTTTCATCTCCCTCTCTCTTTGCCCTCCCTCTGTTCCTCTGTTTTCTCCATGTAGAGATGAGATCTATTGTCAGATCTGTAAGCAGCTGCAGGAGAACGGGAACCGCAGCAGTTTCTACCGAGGTTGGATCCTTCTGTCCATCTGTCTGGGGATCTTCCCCCCCACTGAACGCTTCATCAAGGTAGGTCCTCCCTCCTGTCCTCGCAGATAAAAGACTGTGCGTGATGACGTAGTGCACAGAAAAATAACTTTTACGGTTAAATTACGTAAATAAAATACAAGTTAAGTGGGTTTCCATCGCATTTTCAGAATCTACTGATGAATTTGTCACAAGAAACATTTCATTATATAGCGAATGTGCCCACTCTTGTCTTGGCACTGCGTTCTAGCCAACACCTTGCAGATATTCAGTGCGGGTAGGCTAGCCTAAATTATGAGATTATGATGGACAAAAAAAAGTGAGATTGGTTGCATTAGTCAAACGGAAGCCAAGCATCGATCATCGTTTCTCCAGAATAAGACCCTGGATATTAATTGGAAAGGAGCATGAAGCTCGTCACCGTGCAGTTTCGCCACCCTGTGAAGTTCATCATAACTTATTTAATCTGTAGCCTAATAAACTGCATGCTTTCCCAAGTCGTAGTGGGAGGACCACTCAATATATAACTCACAAGTTTACGTCGATATGATGGTTATTATATCAATATTTCCGCATAAAGCCGTTTCCACCGCCACTTCTCGCATTACTAGTTTTACCGACACAGACATATCTTACCTTGTCTAGCGCGTTTTGTTTTGTAAACATTTGGTTGGAAAGTTTACAGACAAATTTGCTGTTTCCATTAGGCACGTCGTGACATCTTGTTTTTATCCAATTTGTAATTTACTCGCTTAAAAAGGTTGGATGGAAACCAGGTTAGTGAATGATTTACGCAAAGTCTGAGTTTCCCACGCTTATCACAACTCTGAATGGACCCACGCTTATCACAACTCTGAATGGGCCCACGCTTATCACAACTCTGAATGGGCCCACGCTTATCACAACTCTGAATGGGCCCACGCTTATCACAACTCTGAATGGACCCATGCATGATATAGTCTAGATGAATAAGATCCTACATTGACTGATCTCTCTCTCTCTCCCTTCCTACAGTTCCTCCAGAGCTTTATCCGCTTCGGCCCGATGGGCTACGCCCCCTACTGTGCCAAGAGACTGAGACGCACCGTAGCCAATGGGGTTAGAGGAGAGCCTCCGAGCTGGCTGGAACTAGAGGTGAGAGGGAACTAGGGATATCACTTGACGTTTAAACAGCCGTTTATTTTAGCGTTAATACATTGAAATGATAACCTACTTACTGCTGTCCCCAACCCAATCAGCGACAATGCTATTTAATGCCGTTTTAGGGTTCTCTGCTGTGTGCCTCTCCTACATGTTCTCAGTGGTCAGTACGTAGGACTTCCTGTCCCACTTCTCATCAATGTGATGACTCGTTGCAGTGATTTATGACAGCGTGTTCATAGACGTACGACGTCGGAGAGCTCGTTCTTTGTACACTTTCTCTGGCCGGGGTCGTCACGGTTTTTCAACATCTTGTAGTCTGGTTCTAGATATGCCATCAGGGCATTGAAGCAGACATCCTCCACCATTGACAATAGTTGCATATCAACTGTGCAATCATTTGGTGATCGGGACCTGTTAGTGGTAGTTTGGTGACCATGGGACCTGTTAGTGGTAGTTTGGTGATCGGGGCCTGTTAGTGGTAGTTTGGTGACCATGGGACCTGTTAGTGGTAGTTTGGTGATCGGGACCTGTTAGTGGTAGTTTGGTGATCGGGGCCTGTTAGTGGTAGCTTGGTGATCATGGGACCTGTTAGTGGTAGTTTGGTGATCATGGGACCTGTTAGTGGTAGTTTGGTGATCATGGGACCTGTTAGTGGTAGTTTGGTGATCATGGGACCTGTTAGTGGTAGTTTGGTGATCATGGGACCTGTTAGTGGTAGTTTGGTGATCGGGGCCTGTTAGTGGTAGTTTGGTGATCATGGGACCTGTTAGCGGTAGTTTGGTGATCGGGGCCTGTTAGCGGAAGTTTGGTGATCGGGGCCTGTTAGCGGTAGTTTGGTGATCATGGGACCTGTTAGCGGTAGTTTGGTGATCATGGGACCTGTTAGTGATAGTTTGGTGATCATGGGACCTGTTAGTGGTAGTTTGGTGATCGGGACCTGTTAGTGGTAGTTTGGTGATCGGGACCTGTTAGCGGTAGTTTGGTGATCGGGGCCTGTTAGCGGTAGTTTGGTGATCGGGGCCTGTTAGCGGTAGTTTGGTGATCATGGGACCTGTTAGCGGTAGTTTGGTGATCATGGGACCTGTTAGCGGTAGTTTGGTGATCATGGAACCTGTTAGCGGTAGTTTGGTGATCATGGGACCTGTTAGCGGTAGTTTGGTGATCATGGGACCTGTTAGCGGTAGTTTGGTGATCGGGACCTGTTAGCGGTAGTTTGGTGATAACTTCACTGTGATTTGAATTTTGTAGAGGAATGAATAAATAAATAAACAAAAAAGCGTTTCAGTTAGGGATTTGTTTCTTAACGATCCCATTTTTTTATTAACCTTTTTTAGTTCTTCTCTGGTTCTTCTGTAGTTATTTTGTCGTCCGTCTGTAGTTATTTTGTAGTTCTTCTCTTCTCCAACCTTTGACCTCTAACCTGTGTTTGTGGTGACTGACAGGCGACCAAGTCTAAGAAGCCCATTGCGGTGTCTGTGACCCTGATGGACGGTCGTACCATCAGCCTGCCTGTAGACTCCTCCTCCACCTCCAAGGAGATCTGCCAGTTACTCTCTGAGAAGGTCTCCCTCAAAGACACCTTCGGGTTCTCTCTTTACGTGGCTCTCTATGAAAAGGTAAGCAGTAATATTATCAGTAGGATTCATGCCCCCCCCCCCACCCCCCGTCCTGTTTTACTCTGACCTCTACTTCCAGAAAAGTATTTGAGACACCCTGAATTCGACCCCTAGGCACTCCTGTACATCCGAAAGTGTAAGCGATATGGCACGGCTTCACCTTTGCCTTCTGATAGGTTGGATTACATTTTGGCCATATTGCTAACCTCTTCCAATCTAAAGGAGCGTCTAGGGACAAGAGACTGGGGGTCGATTTGGAATTGAGCAACTGTCTGGTGGACCAATGTGACAGGGTTCTTAGTGTTGCTATGTGTTTAGTGTAATGTCAATGAGGTGTCTGTCTGGTCCCACCCCCTCCAGGTGTGGTCGCTGGGCAGCGGAAGGGAGCACGTGATGGACGCCATCTCCCAGTGCGAACAGGAAGTGAAACGGAAGGGTGGGCAGGAGCAGCATGCCCCGTGGAGACTCTACTACAGAAAGGAGATCTTCACCCCGTGGCATGACTGTAAAGAGGACTCCGTCAGCACAGATCTCATCTACAGACAGATCATCAGGGGACTACGCTACGGAGAGTACAAGTGTGACAAGGTGATGTAATGCTCTGGCCTTAAGTTTTCCCCCAGTTACAGATCTCGGAACAGCTTTCCCTACCCCTAATCCTAACTCTCACAATTAGTGGGGAAAATTCAGAACTGACCCAAGATTAGCATCTAGGGCAACTTTACCCTACACAGTCAAGTCTTGAAGTAAAGTGATCTATGTCACTGGTTCATATACTGTACGTCTCCAAGAACCAATGTAAAGGTTTGGAACATTTACCGTGGTCTGTAGAGTAGCAGTGTGAGAAGGTAGGTAATGCCCTGTCTGGCTATGCTGTGCTGTGTTATGCTGTGCTGTGTTATGCTGTGCTGTGTTATGCTGTGCTGTGTTATGCTGTGCTGTGTTATGATGCTGTGCTGTGTTATGCTGCTGTGCTGTGTTATGCTGCTGTGTTATGCTGCTGTGCTGTGTTATGCTGCTGTGTTATGCTGCTGTGTTATGCTGCTGTGTTATGCTGCTGTGCTGTGTTATGCTGCTGTGCTGTGTTATGCTGCTGTGTTATGCTGCTGTGTTATGCTGCTGTGTTGTGTTATGCTGCTGTGTTGTGTTATGCTGCTGTGTTGTGTTGTGCTGTGCTGTGTTGTGTTGTGCTGTGCTGTGCTGTGCTGTGCTGTGTTATGTTATGTTATGTTATGTTATGTTATGTTATGTTATGTTGTGCTGTGCTGTGCTGTGCTGTGCTGTGCTGTGCTGTGCTGTGCTGTGCTGTGCTGTGCTGTGCTGTGCTGTGCTGTGCTGTGCTGTGTTGTGTTGTGTTGTGTTGTGTTGTGTTGTGTTGTGTTGTGTTGTGTTGTGCTGTGCTGTGTTGTGTTGTGTTATGCTGTGTTATGTTATGCTGTGTTATGTTATGCTGTGTTGTGTTATGCTGTGTTGTGCTGTGTGCACTGCACTGACATGCGTGACTGTTGCTGACATTCTGATGTTCAGATGAAGGGAATGAAATGGTCTGTAATGTGCACCAGCGTGGAGCTCAACTCAGACAGCGGTGTGAAGCCGACTGTAGATGCTGGTAGTCATTCAAAGCCTCTACAATGGAACTTTCCACTACTGCTCTTTCTGCCATGTAATGTTGTTAATCAAGCTAAACCAGACAATAGTTGATCTGTTTAACTAGTCCTGTAATGGTGTTATTAAACTAAACCAGACATCTAACTAGTCCTGTAATGGTGTTATTAAACTAAACCAGACAATAGTTGATCTGTTTAACTAGTCCTGTAATGGTGTTATTAAACTAAACCAGACAATAGTTGATCTGTTTAACTAGTCCTGTAATGGTGTTATTAAACTAAACCAGGCATCTAACTAGTCCTGTAATGGTGTTATTAAACTAAACCAGACAATAGTTGATCTGTTTACCTAGTCCTGTAATGGTGTTATTAAACTAAACCAGACAATAGTTGATCTGTTTAACTAGTCCTGTAATGGCGTTATTATAGACAATAGTTGATCAATTTAACTAGTCCTGTAATGGTGTTATTAAACTAAACCAGACAATAGTTGATCTGTTTAACTAGTCCTGTAATGGTGTTATTAAACTAAACCAGACAATAGTTGATCTGTTTACCTGGTCAGGTAATGGTGTTATTATAGACAATAGTTGATCTATTTAACTAGTCCTGTAATGGTGTTATTATAGACAATAGTTGATCTGTTTAACTAGTCCTGTAATGGTGTTATTAAACTAAACCAGACAATAGTTGATCTGTTTAACTAGTCCTGTAATGGTGTTATTATAGACAATAGTTGATCTATTTAACTAGTCCTGTAATGGTGTTATTAAACTAAACCAGACAATAGTTGATCTATTTAACTAGTCCTGTAATGGTGTTATTAAACTAAAACAGACAATAGTTGATCTGTTTAACTAGTCCTGTAATGGTGTTATTATAGACAATAGTTGATCTATTTAACTAGTCCTGTAATGGTGTTATTAAACTAAACCAGACAATAGTTGATCTATTTAACTAGTCCTGTAATGGTGTTATTATAGACAATAGTTGATCAATTTAACTAGTCCTGTAATGGTGTTATTAAACTAAACCAGACAATAGTTGATCTATTTAACTAGTCCTGTAATGGTGTTATTAAACTAAACCAGACAATAGTTGATCAATTTAACTAGTCCTGTAATGGTGTTATTAAACTAAACCAGACAATAGTTGATCTGTTTAACTAGTCCTGTAATGGTGTTATTAAACTAAACCAGACATCTAACTAGTCCTGTAATTGTGTTATTAAACTAAACCAGACAATAGTTGATCTGTTTACCTGGTCAGGTAATGGTGTTATTATAGACAATAGTTGATCTATTTAACTAGTCCTGTAATGGTGTTATTATAGACAATAGTTGATCTGTTTAACTAGTCCTGTAATGGTGTTATTAAACTAAACCAGACAATAGTTGATCTGTTTAACTAGTCCTGTAATGGTGTTATTATAGACAATAGTTGATCTATTTAACTAGTCCTGTAATGGTGTTATTAAACTAAACCAGACAATAGTTGATCTATTTAACTAGTCCTGTAATGGTGTTATTAAACTAAACCAGACAATAGTTGATCTATTTAACTAGTCCTGTAATGGTGTTATTATAGACAATAGTTGATCAATTTAACTAGTCCTGTAATGGTGTTATTAAACTAAACCAGACAATAGTTGATCTATTTAACTAGTCCTGTAATGGTGTTATTAAACTAAACCAGACAATAGTTGATCAATTTAACTAGTCCTGTAATGGTGTTATTAAACTAAACCAGACAATAGTTGATCTGTTTAACTAGTCCTGTAATGGTGTTATTAAACTAAACCAGACATCTAACTAGTCCTGTAATTGTGTTATTAAACTAAACCAGACAATAGTTGATCTGTTTACCTGGTCAGGTAATGGTGTTATTATAGACAATAGTTGATCTATTTAACCTCTTGGGGCTAGGTGGGACGCTAGCGTGCCACCCGTGGTGCACTCCATCAACAGCAGGTGCATTTCAAGAGCGGCAAATTTGAATCCAAATAAATGTCAAAATTCAAATTTTTCAAAAATACAACTATGTTACACCATTTGAAAGATAAACATCTCCTTAATCTAACCACGTTTTACGATTTCAAAAAGGTTTTACGGCGAAAGCATAAATTTAGAGTATGTTAGGACAGTACATTTACAAGAGTTGTGTGTAATGTTTTGTCAAGTCAAAGACAGGGTCACCAAAACCATAAAACCAGCTAAAATGATGCACTAACCTTTTACAATCTCCATCAGATGACACTCCTAGGACATTATGTTAGACAATGCATGCATTTTTAGTTCTATCAAGTTCATATTTATATCCAAAAACAGCGTTTTACTATGGCATTGATGTTGAGGAAATCGTTTCCCTCCAATAACCGGCAGTCAAGTCAGCGTCAGAAATTAAATAATTAAAATTAGAAAACATTGGTAAAATATTATATTGTCATTTAAAGAATTATAGATTTACATCTCTTGAAAGCAATCAACTTGCCAGATTTAAAAATAACCTTACTGGGAAATCACACTTTGCAATAATCTGAGCACTGCGCCCAGAAAAATACGCGTTGCGATACAGACTAGACGTCATGTTGGGGAGATCTAAAATCGAAAATACTATGTAAATAATCCATTACCTTTGATTCTCTTCATCAGATGTCACTTCCAGGTATCACAGGTCCATAACGAATGTAGTTTTGTTCAAAAAAGCTCATCATTTATGTCCAAAAATCTCCGTCTCGTTAGCACATGATGTAAGCCAGCCGGACTTCTCGTCATGAACGAGGGGAAAAAATATATTTCCGTTCGTTCAAACATGTCAAACGTTGTATAGCATAAATCATTAGGGCCTTTTTTAACCAGAACATGAATAATATTCAAGGTGGACGAATGCATACTCTTTTATAACGTATTGGAACGAGGGTACCCAACATGAACTAGCGCGCCAGGTGTCTAATGGGACATCACCGTTCCATGGCTCTTGTTCGGTCAGATCTCCCTCCAGAAGACTCAAAACACTTTGTAAAGGCTGGTGACATCTAGTGGAAGCAATAGGAAGTGCCAAAATATTCCTAAACCCCTGTGTTTTTCAATGGGATAGGTTTAAAGTCAATACAACACATCAGGTATCCACTTCCTGTCAGAAAATGTCTCAGGGTTTTGCCTGCCAAATGAGTTCTGTTATACTCACAGACACCATTCAAACAGTTTTGGAAACTTTAGAGTGTTTTCTATCCATATATAATAAGTATATGCATATTCTAGTTACTGGGTAGGATTAGTAACCAGATTAAATCGGGTAATTTTTTTTTATCCAGACGTGCAAATGCTGCCCCCTAGACCCAACAGGTTAACTAGTCCTGTAATGGTGTTATTATAGACAATAGTTGATCTGTTTAACTAGTCCTGTAATGGTGTTATTAAACTAAACCAGACAATAGTTGATTTTCTTAACTAGTCCTGTAATGGTGTTATTAAACTAAACCAGACAATAGTTGATCTGTTTACCTGGTCAGGTAATGGTGTTATTATAGACAATAGTTGATCTATTTAACTAGTCCTGTAATGGTGTTATTATAGACAATAGTTGATCTGTTTAACTAGTCCTGTAATGGTGTTATTAAACTAAACCAGACAATAGTTGATCTTCTTAACTAGTCCTGTAATGGTGTTATTAAACTAAACCAGACAATAGTTGATATGTTTACCTGGTCAGGTAATGGTGTTATTATAGACAATAGTTGATCTATTTAACTAGTCCTGTAATGATGTTATTATAGACAATAGTTGATCTGTTTAACTAGTCCTGTAATGGTGTTATTAAACTAAACCAGACAATAGTTGATCTGTTTAACTAGTCCTGTAATGGTGTTATTATAGACAATAGTTGATCAATTTAACTAGTCCTGTAATGGTGTTATTAAACTAAAACAGACAATAGTTGATATGTTTAACTAGTCCTGTAATGGTGTTATTAAACTAAACCAGACAATAGTTGATCTATTTAACTAGTCCTGTAATGGTGTTATTAAACTAAAACAGACAATAGTTGATCTGTTTAACTAGTCCTGTAATGGTGTTATTATAGACAATAGTTGATCTATTTAACTAGTCCTGTAATGGTGTTATTAAACTAAACCAGACAATAGTTGATCTATTTAACTAGTCCTGTAATAGTGTTATTATAGACAATAGTTGATCTATTTAACTAGGCCTGTAATGGTGTTATTAAACTAAACCAGACATCTAACTAGTCCTGTAATGGTTTTATTAAACTAAACCAGACAATAGTTGATCTGTTTAACTAGTCCTGTAATGGTGTTATTAAACTAAACCAGACATCTAACTAGTCCTGTAATGGTTTTATTAAACTAAACCAGACAATAGTTGATCTGTTTAACTAGTCCTGTAATGGTGTTATTAAACTAAACCAGACAATAGTTGATCTATTTAACTAGGCCTGTAATGGTGTTATTAAACTAAACCAGACATCTAACTTGTCCTGTAATGGTGTTATTATAGACAATAGTTGATCTGTTTAACTAGTCCTGTAATGGTGTTATTAAACTAAACCAGACATCTAACTAGTCCTGTAATGGTGTTATTATAGACAATAGTTGATCTATTTAACTAGTCCTGTAATGGTGTTATTAAACTAAACCAGACAATAGTTGATCTATTTAACTAGTCCTGTAATGGTGTTATTGAACTAAACCAGACAATAGTTGATCTATTTAACTAGTCCTGTAATGGTGTTATTCTAGACAATAATTGATCTATTTAACTAGTCCTGTAATAGTGTTATGAAACTAAACCAGACAATAGTTGATCTGTTTAACTAGTCCTGTAATGGTGTTATTATAGACAATAGTTGATCTATTTAACTAGTCCTGTAATGGTGTTATTAAACTAAACCAGACAATAGTTGATCTATTTAACTAGTCCTGTAATGGTGTTATTATAGACAATAGTTGATCTATTTAACTAGTCCTGTAATAGTGTTATTAAACTAAACCAGACAATAGTTGATCTGTTTAACTAGTCCTGTAATGGTGTTATTATAGACAATAGTTGATCAATTTAACTAGTCCTGTAATGGTGTTATTAAACTAAACCAGACAATAGTTGATCTGTTTAACTAGTCCTGTAATGGTGTTATTAAACTAAAACAGACATCTAACTAGTCCTGTAATTGTGTTATTAAACTAAACCAGACAATAGTTGATCTGTTTACCTGGTCAGGTAATGGTGTTATATAGACAATAGTTGATCTATTTAACTAGTCCTGTAATGGTGTTATTATAGACAATAGTTGATCTGTTTAACTAGTCCTGTAATGGTGTTATTAAACTAAACCAGACAATAGTTGATCTTCTTAACTAGTCCTGTAATGGTGTTATTAAACTAAACCAGACAATAGTTGATCTGTTTACCTGGTCAGGTAATGGTGTTATTATAGACAATAGTTGATCTATTTAACTAGTCCTGTAATGGTGTTATTATAGACAATAGTTGATCTGTTTAACTAGTCCTGTAATGGTGTTATTAAACTAAACCAGACAATAGTTGATCTGTTTAATTAGTCCTGTAATGGTGTTATTATAGACAATAGTTGATCAATTTAACTAGTCCTGTATTGGTGTTATTAAACTAAAACAGACAATAGTTGATATGTTTAACTAGTCCTGTAATGGTGTTATTAAACTAAACCAGACATGTAACTAGTCCTGTAATGGTTTTATTAAACTAAACCAGACAATAGTTGATCTGTTTAACTAGTCCTGTAATGGTGTTATTAAACTAAACCAGACAATAGTTGATCTATTTAACTAGGCCTGTAATGGTGTTATTAAACTAAACCAGACATCTAACTAGTCCTGTAATGGTTTTATTAAACTAAACCAGACAATAGTTGATCTGTTTAACTAGTCATGTAATGGTGTTATTAAACTAAACCAGACAATTTTTGATCTTCTTAACTAGTCCTGTAATGGTGTTATTAAACTAAACCAGACAATAGTTGATCTGTTTACCTGGTCAGGTAATGGTGTTATTATAGACAATAGTTGATCTATTTAACTAGTCCTGTAATGGTGTTATTATAGACAATAGTTGATCTGTTTAACTAGTCCTGTAATGGTGTTATTAAACTAAACCAGACAATAGTTGATCTGTTTACCTGGTCAGGTAATGGTGTTATTATAGACAATAGTTGATCTATTTAACTAGTCCTGTAATGGTGTTATTATAGACAATAGTTGATCTGTTTAACTAGTCCTGTAATGGTGTTATTAAACTAAACCAGACAATAGTTGATCTTCTTAACTAGTCCTGTAATGGTGTTATTATCTAAACCAGACAATAGTTGATCTGTTTACCTGGTCAGGTAATGGTGTTATTATAGACAATAGTTGATCTATTTAACTAGGCCTGTAATGGTGTTATTAAACTAAACCAGACATCTAACTAGTCCTGTAATGGTTTTATTAAACTAAACCAGACAGTAGTTGATCTGTTTAACTAGTCCTGTAATGGTGTTATTAAACTAAACCAGACAATAGTTGATCTATTTAACTAGTCCTGTAATGGTGTTATTAAACTAAAACAGACAATAGTTGATGGTGTTATTATAGACAATAGTTGATCTATTTAACTAGTCCTGTAATGGTGTTATTAAACTAAACCAGACAATAGTTGATCTATTTAACTAGTCCTGTAATAGTGTTATTATAGACAATAGTTGATCTATTTAACTAGGCCTGTAATGGTGTTATTAAACTAAACCAGACATCTAACTAGTCCTGTAATGGTTTTATTAAACTAAACCAGACAATAGTTGATCTGTTTAACTAGTCCTGTAATGGTGTTATTAAACTAAACCAGACATCTAACTAGTCCTGTAATGGTTTTATTAAACTAAACCAGACAATAGTTGATCTGTTTAACTAGTCCTGTAATGGTGTTATTAAACTAAACCAGACAATAGTTGATCTATTTAACTAGGCCTGTAATGGTGTTATTAAACTAAACCAGACATCTAACTTGTCCTGTAATGGTGTTATTATAGACAATAGTTGATCTGTTTAACTAGTCCTGTAATGGTGTTATAAAACTAAACCAGACATCTAACTAGTCCTGTAATGGTGTTATTATAGACAATAGTTGATCTATTTAACTAGTCCTGTAATGGTGTTATTAAACTAAACCAGACAATAGTTGATCTATTTAACTAGTCCTGTAATGGTGTTATTGAACTAAACCAGACAATAGTTGATCTATTTAACTAGTCCTGTAATGGTGTTATTCTAGACAATAGTTGATCTATTTAACTAGTCCTGTAATAGTGTTATGAAACTAAACCAGACAATAGTTGATCTGTTTAACTAGTCCTGTAATGGTGTTATTATAGACAATAGTTGATCTATTTAACTAGTCCTGTAATGGTGTTATTAAACTAAAACAGACAATAGTTGATCTGTTTAACTAGTCCTGTAATGGTGTTATTATAGACAATAGTTGATCAATTTAACTAGTCCTGTAATGGTGTTATTAAACTAAACCAGACATCTACCTAGTCCTGTAATTGTGTTATTAAACTAAACCAGACAATAGTTGATCTGTTTACCTGGTCAGGTAATGGTGTTATTATAGACAAAAGTTGATCTATTTAACTAGTCCTGTAATGGTGTTATTATAGACAATAGTTGATCTGTTTAACTAGTCCTGTAATGGTGTTATTAAACTAAACCAGACAATAGTTGATCTTCTTAACTAGTCCTGTAATGGTGTTATTAAACTAAACCAGACAATAGTTGATCTGTTTACCTGGTCAGGTAATGGTGTTATTATAGACAATAGTTGATCTATTTAACTAGTCCTGTAATGGTGTTATTATAGACAATAGTTGATCTGTTTAACTAGTCCTGTAATGGTGTTATTAAACTAAACCAGACAATAGTTGATCTTCTTAACTAGTCCTGTAAAGGTGTTATTAAACTAAACCAGACAATAGTTGATCTGTTTACCTGGTCAGGTAATGGTGTTATTATAGACAATAGTTGATCTGTTTAACTAGTCCTGTAATGGTGTTATTATAGACAATAGTTGATCTGTTTAACTAGTCCTGTAATGGTGTTATTAAACTAAACCAGACAATAGTTGATCTGTTTAATTAGTCCTGTAATGGTGTTATTATAGACAATAGTTGATCAATTTAACTAGTCCTGTAATGGTGTTATTAAACTAAAACAGACAATAGTTGATATGTTTAACTAGTCCTGTAATGGTGTTATTAAACTAAACCAGACATGTAACTAGTCCTGTAATGGTTTTATTAAACTAAACCAGACAATAGTTGATCTGTTTAACTAGTCCTGTAATGGTGTTATTAAACTAAACCAGACAATAGTTGATCTATTTAACTAGGCCTGTAATGGTGTTATTAAACTAAACCAGACATCTAACTAGTCCTGTAATGGTGTTATTATAGACAATAGTTGATCTATTTAACTAGTCCTGTAATGGTGTTATTAAACTAAACCAGACAATAGTTGATCTATTTAACTAGTCCTGTAATGGTGTTATTGAACTAAACCAGACAATAGTTGATCTATTTAACTAGTCCTGTAATGGTGTTATTCTAGACAATAGTTGATCTATTTAACTAGTCCTGTAATAGTGTTATGAAACTAAACCAGACAATAGTTGATCTGTTTAACTAGTCCTGTAATGGTGTTATTATAGACAATAGTTGATCTATTTAACTAGTCCTGTAATGGTGTTATTAAACTAAACCAGACAATAGTTGATCTGTTTAGCTAGTCCTGTAATGGTGTTATTAAACTAAACCAGACAATAGTTGATCTTCTTAACTAGTCCTGTAATGGTGTTATTAAACTAAACCAGACAATAGTTGATCTGTTTACCTGGTCAGGTAATGGTGTTATTATAGACAATAGTTGATCTATTTAACTAGTCCTGTAATGGTGTTATTAAACTAAAACAGACAATAGTTGATATGTTTAACTAGTCCTGTAATGGTGTTATTAAACTAAACCAGACATCTAACTAGTCCTGTAATGGTTTTATTAAACTAAACCAGACAGTAGTTGATCTATTTAACTAGTCCTGTAATGGTGTTATTAAACTAAAACAGACAATAGTTGATCTGTTTAACTAGTCCTGTAATGGTGTTATTATAGACAATAGTTGATCTATTTAACTAGTCCTGTAATGGTGTTATTAAACTAAACCAGACAATAGTTGATCTATTTAACTAGTCCTGTAATAGTGTTATTATAGACAATAGTTGATCTATTTAACTAGGCCTGTAATGGTGTTATTAAACTAAACCAGACATCTAACTAGTCCTGTAATGGTTTTATTAAACTAAACCAGACAATAGTTGATCTGTTTAACTAGTCCTGTAATGGTGTTATTAAACTAAACCAGACATCTAACTAGTCCTGTAATGGTTTTATTAAACTAAACCAGACAATAGTTGATCTGTTTAACTAGTCCTGTAATGGTGTTATTAAACTAAACCAGACAATAGTTGATCTATTTAACTAGGCCTGTAATGGTGTTATTAAACTAAACCAGACATCTAACTTGTCCTGTAATGGTGTTATTATAGACAATAGTTGATCTGTTTAACTAGTCCTGTAATGGTGTTATAAAACTAAACCAGACATCTAACTAGTCCTGTAATGGTGTTATTATAGACAATAGTTGATCTATTTAACTAGTCCTGTAATGGTGTTATTAAACTAAACCAGACAATAGTTGATCTATTTAACTAGTCCTGTAATGGTGTTATTGAACTAAACCAGACAATAGTTGATCTATTTAACTAGTCCTGTAATGGTGTTATTCTAGACAATAGTTGATCTATTTAACTAGTCCTGTAATAGTGTTATGAAACTAAACCAGACAATAGTTGATCTATTTAACTAGTCCTGTAATGGTGTTATTATAGACAATAGTTGATCTATTTAACTAGTCCTGTAATGGTGTTATTAAACTAAAACAGACAATAGTTGATCTGTTTAACTAGTCCTGTAATGGTGTTATTATAGACAATAGTTGATCTATTTAACTAGTCCTGTAATGGTGTTATTAAACTAAACCAGACAATAGTTGATCTATTTAACTAGTCCTGTAATGGTGTTATTATAGACAATAGTTGATCAATTTAACTAGTCCTGTAATGGTGTTATTAAACTAAACCAGACAATAGTTGATCTATTTAACTAGTCCTGTAATGGTGTTATTAAACTAAACCAGACAATAGTTGATCTATTTAACTAGTCCTGTAATGGTGTTATTATAGACAATAGTTGATCTATTTAACTAGTCCTGTAATAGTGTTATTAAACTAAACCAGACAATAGTTGATCTGTTTAACTAGTCCTGTAATGGTGTTATTATAGACAATAGTTGATCTATTTAACTAGTCCTGTAATGGTGTTATTATAGACAATAGTTGATCTGTTTAACTAGTCCTGTAATGGTGTTATTAAACTAAACCAGACAATAGTTGATCTTCTTAACTAGTCCTGTAATGGTGTTATTAAACTAAACCAGACAATAGTTGATCTGTTTACCTGGTCAGGTAATGGTGTTATTATAGACAAGAGTTGATCTATTTAACTAGTCCTGTAATGGTGTTATTATAGACAATAGTTGATCTGTTTAACTAGTCCTGTAATGGTGTTATTAAACTAAACCAGACAATAGTTGATCTTCTTAACTAGTCCTGTAAAGGTGTTATTAAACTAAACCAGACAATAGTTGATCTGTTTACCTGGTCAGGTAATGGTGTTATTATAGACAATAGTTGATCTATTTAACTAGTCCTGTAATGGTGTTATTATAGACAATAGTTGATCTGTTTAACTAGTCCTGTAATGGTGTTATTAAACTAAACCAGACAATAGTTGATCTGTTTAATTAGTCCTGTAATGGTGTTATTATAGACAATAGTTGATCAATTTAACTAGTCCTGTAATGGTGTTATTAAACTAAAACAGACAATAGTTGATATGTTTAACTAGTCCTGTAATGGTGTTATTAAACTAAACCAGACATGTAACTAGTCCTGTAATGGTTTTATTAAACTAAACCAGACAATAGTTGATCTGTTTAACTAGTCCTGTAATGGTGTTATTAAACTAAACCAGACAATAGTTGATCTATTTAACTAGGCCTGTAATGGTGTTATTAAACTAAACCAGACATCTTACTAGTCCTGTAATGGTTTTATTAAACTAAACCAGACAATAGTTGATCTGTTTAGCTAGTCCTGTAATGGTGTTATTAAACTAAACCAGACAATAGTTGATCTTCTTAACTAGTCCTGTAATGGTGTTATTAAACTAAACCAGACATCTAACTTGTCCTGTAATGGTGTTATTATAGACAATAGTTGATCTGTTTAACTAGTCCTGTAATGGTGTTATAAAACTAAACCAGACATCTAACTAGTCCTGTAATGGTGTTATTATAGACAATAGTTGATCTATTTAACTAGTCCTGTAATGGTGTTATTAAACTAAACCAGACAATAGTTGATCTATTTAACTAGTCCTGTAATGGTGTTATTGAACTAAACCAGACAATAGTTGATCTATTTAACTAGTCCTGTAATGGTGTTATTCTAGACAATAGTTGATCTATTTAACTAGTCCTGTAATAGTGTTATGAAACTAAACCAGACAATAGTTGATCTGTTTAACTAGTCCTGTAATGGTGTTATTATAGACAATAGTTGATCTATTTAACTAGTCCTGTAATGGTGTTATTAAACTAAAACAGACAATAGTTGATCTGTTTAACTAGTCCTGTAATGGTGTTATTATAGACAATAGTTGATCAATTTAACTAGTCCTGTAATGGTGTTATTAAACTAAACCAGACATCTACCTAGTCCTGTAATTGTGTTATTAAACTAAACCAGACAATAGTTGATCTGTTTACCTGGTCAGGTAATGGTGTTATTATAGACAATAGTTGATCTATTTAACTAGTCCTGTAATGGTGTTATTATAGACAATAGTTGATCTGTTTAACTAGTCCTGTAATGGTGTTATTAAACTAAACCAGACAATAGTTGATCTTCTTAACTAGTCCTGTAATGGTGTTATTAAACTAAACCAGACAATAGTTGATCTGTTTACCTGGTCAGGTAATGGTGTTATTATAGACAATAGTTGATCTATTTAACTAGTCCTGTAATGGTGTTATTATAGACAATAGTTGATCTGTTTAACTAGTCCTGTAATGGTGTTATAAAACTAAACCAGACATCTAACTAGTCCTGTAATGGTGTTATTATAGACAATAGTTGATCTATTTAACTAGTCCTGTAATGGTGTTATTAAACTAAACCAGACAATAGTTGATCTATTTAACTAGTCCTGTAATGGTGTTATTGAACTAAATCAGACAATAGTTGATCTATTTAACTAGTCCTGTAATGGTGTTATTCTAGACAATAGTTGATCTATTTAACTAGTCCTGTAATAGTGTTATGAAACTAAACCAGACAATAGTTGATCTGTTTAACTAGTCCTGTAATGGTGTTATTATAGACAATAGTTGATCTGTTTAACTAGTCCTGTAATGGTGTTATTATAGACAATAGTTGATCTATTTAACTAGTCCTGTAATGGTGTTATTATAGACAATAGTTGATCAATTTAACTAGTCCTGTAATGGTGTTATTAAACTAAACCAGACATCTACCTAGTCCTGTAATTGTGTTATTAAACTAAACCAGACAATAGTTGATCTGTTTACCTGGTCAGGTAATGGTGTTATTATAGACAATAGTTGATCTATTTAACTAGTCCTGTAATGGTGTTATTATAGACAATAGTTGATCTGTTTAACTAGTCCTGTAATGGTGTTATTAAACTAAACCAGACAATAGTTGATCTTCTTAACTAGTCCTGTAAAGGTGTTATTAAACTAAACCAGACAATAGTTGATCTGTTTACCTGGTCAGGTAATGGTGTTATTATAGACAATAGTTGATCTATTTAACTAGTCCTGTAATGGTGTTATTATAGACAATAGTTGATCTGTTTAACTAGTCCTGTAATGGTGTTATTAAACTAAACCAGACAATAGTTGATCTGTTTAATTAGTCCTGTAATGGTGTTATTATAGACAATAGTTGATCAATTTAACTAGTCCTGTAATGGTGTTATTAAACTAAAACAGACAATAGTTGATATGTTTAACTAGTCCTGTAATGGTGTTATTAAACTAAACCAGACATGTAACTAGTCCTGTAATGGTTTTATTAAACTAAACCAGACAATAGTTGATCTGTTTAACTAGTCCTGTAATGGTGTTATTAAACTAAACCAGACAATAGTTGATCTATTTAACTAGGCCTGTAATGGTGTTATTAAACTAAACCAGACATCTAACTAGTCCTGTAATGGTTTTATTAAACTAAACCAGACAATAGTTGATCTGTTTAGCTAGTCCTGTAATGGTGTTATTAAACTAAACCAGACAATAGTTGATCTTCTTAACTAGTCCTGTAATGGTGTTATTAAACTAAACCAGACAATAGTTGATCTGTTTACCTGGTCAGGTAATGGTGTTATTATAGACAATAGTTGATCTATTTAACTAGTCCTGTAATGGTGTTATTAAACTAAACCAGACATCTAACTAGTCCTGTAATGGTTTTATTAAACTAAACCAGACAGTAGTTGATCTGTTTAACTAGTCCTGTAATGGTGTTATTAAACTAAACCAGACAATAGTTGATCTATTTAACTAGTCCTGTAATGGTGTTATTAAACTAAAACAGACAATAGTTGATCTGTTTAACTAGTCCTGTAATGGTGTTATTATAGACAATAGTTGATCTATTTAACTAGTCCTGTAATGGTGTTATTAAACTAAACCAGACAATAGTTGATCTATTTAACTAGTCCTGTAATAGTGTTATTATAGACAATAGTTGATCTATTTAACTAGGCCTGTAATGGTGTTATTAAACTAAACCAGACATCTAACTAGTCCTGTAATGGTTTTATTAAACTAAACCAGACAATAGTTGATCTGTTTAACTAGTCCTGTAATGGTGTTATTAAACTAAACCAGACATCTAACTAGTCCTGTAATGGTTTTATTAAACTAAACCAGACAATAGTTGATCTGTTTAACTAGTCCTGTAATGGTGTTATTAAACTAAACCAGACAATAGTTGATCTATTTAACTAGGCCTGTAATGGTGTTATTAAACTAAACCAGACATCTAACTTGTCCTGTAATGGTGTTATTATAGACAATAGTTGATCTGTTTAACTAGTCCTGTAATGGTGTTATAAAACTAAACCAGACATCTAACTAGTCCTGTAATGGTGTTATTATAGACAATAGTTGATCTATTTAACTAGTCCTGTAATGGTGTTATTAAACTAAACCAGACAATAGTTGATCTATTTAACTAGTCCTGTAATGGTGTTATTGAACTAAACCAGACAATAGTTGATCTATTTAACTAGTCCTGTAATGGTGTTATTCTAGACAATAGTTGATCTATTTAACTAGTCCTGTAATAGTGTTATGAAACTAAACCAGACAATAGTTGATCTGTTTAACTAGTCCTGTAATGGTGTTATTATAGACAATAGTTGATCTGTTTAACTAGTCCTGTAATGGTGTTATTAAACTAAACCAGACAATAGTTGATCTTCTTAACTAGTCCTGTAATGGTGTTATTAAACTAAACCAGACAATAGTTGATCTGTTTACCTGGTCAGGTAATGGTGTTATTATAGACAATAGTTGATCTATTTAACTAGTCCTGTAATGGTGTTATTAAACTAAACCAGACAATAGTTGATCTATTTAACTAGTCCTGTAATGGTGTTATTATAGACAATAGTTGATCAATTTAACTAGTCCTGTAATGGTGTTATTAAACTAAACCAGACAATAGTTGATCTATTTAACTAGTCCTGTAATGGTGTTATTAAACTAAACCAGACAATAGTTGATCTATTTAACTAGTCCTGTAATGGTGTTATTATAGACAATAGTTGATCTATTTAACTAGTCCTGTAATAGTGTTATTAAACTAAACCAGACAATAGTTGATCTGTTTAACTAGTCCTGTAATGGTGTTATTATAGACAATAGTTGATCAATTTAACTAGTCCTGTAATGGTGTTATTAAACTAAACCAGACAATAGTTGATCTGTTTAACTAGTCCTGTAATGGTGTTATTAAACTAAACCAGACATCTAACTAGTCCTGTAATTGTGTTATTAAACTAAACCAGACAATAGTTAATCTGTTTACCTGGTCAGGTAATGGTGTTATATAGACAATAGTTGATCTATTTAACTAGTCCTGTAATGGTGTTATTATAGACAATAGTTGATCTGTTTAACTAGTCCTGTAATGGTGTTATTAAACTAAACCAGACAATAGTTGATCTTCTTAACTAGTCCTGTAATGGTGTTATTAAACTAAACCAGACAATAGTTGATCTGTTTACCTGGTCAGGTAATGGTGTTATTATAGACAATAGTTGATCTATTTAACTAGTCCTGTAATGGTGTTATTATAGACAATAGTTGATCTGTTTAACTAGTCCTGTAATGGTGTTATTAAACTAAACCAGACAATAGTTGATCTTCTTAACTAGTCCTGTAATGGTGTTATTAAACTAAACCAGACAATAGTTGATCTGTTTACCTGGTCAGGTAATGGTGTTATTATAGACAATAGTTGATCTATTTAACTAGTCCTGTAATGGTGTTATTATAGACAATAGTTGATCTGTTTAACTAGTCCTGTAATGGTGTTATTAAACTAAACCAGACAATAGTTGATCTGTTTAATTAGTCCTGTAATGGTGTTATTATAGACAATAGTTGATCAATTTAACTAGTCCTGTAATGGTGTTATTAAACTAAAACAGACAATAGTATATATGTTTAACTAGTCCTGTAATGGTGTTATTAAACTAAAACAGACAATAATTGATATGTTTAACTAGTCCTGTAATGGTGTTATTAAACTAAACCAGACAATAGTTGATCTATTTAACTAGGCCTGTAATGGTGTTATTAAACTAAACCAGACATCTAACTAGTCCTGTAATGGTTTTATTAAACTAAACCAGACAATAGTTGATCTGTTTAACTAGTCCTGTAATGGTGTTATTAAACTAAACCAGACATCTAACTAGTCCTGTAATGGTGTTATTAAACTAAACCAGACAATAGTTGATCTGTTTAACTAGTCCTGTAATGGTGTTATTAAACTAAACCAGACAATAGTTGATCTATTTAACTAGGCCTGTAATGGTGTTATTAAACTAAACCAGACATCTAACTTGTCCTGTAATGGTGTTATTATAGACAATAGTTGATCTGTTTAACTAGTCCTGTAATGGTGTTATTAAACTAAACCAGACATCTAACTAGTCCTGTAATGGTGTTATTATAGACAATAGTTGATCTATTTAACTAGTCCTGTAATGGTGTTATTGAACTAAACCAGACAATAGTTGATCTATTTAACTAGTCCTGTAATGGTGTTATTCTAGACAATAGTTGATCTATTTAACTAGTCCTGTAATAGTGTTATGAAACTAAACCAGACAATAGTTGATCTGTTTAACTAGTCCTGTAATGGTGTTATTATAGACAATAGTTGATCTATTTAACTAGTCCTGTAATGGTGTTATTAAACTAAACTAGACATCTAACTAGTCCTGTAATGGTGTTATTAAACTAAACCAGACAATAGTTGATCTATTTAACTAGTCCTGTAATGGTGTTATTATAGACAATAGTTGATCTATTTAACTAGTCCTGTAATAGTGTTATTAAACTAAACCAGACAATAGTTGATCTGTTTAACTAGTCCTGTAATGGTGTTATTATAGACAATAGTTGATCAATTTAACTAGTCCTGTAATGGTGTTATTAAACTAAACCAGACAATAGTTGATCTGTTTAACTAGTCCTGTAATGGTGGTATTAAACTAAACCAGACATCTAACTAGTCCTGTAATGGTGTTATTAAACTAAACCAGACAATAGTTGATCTGTTTAACTAGTCCTGTAATGGTGTTATTAAACTAAACCAGACATCTAACTAGTCCTGTAATTGTGTTATTAAACTAAACCAGACAATAGTTGATCTGTTTACCTGGTCAGGTAATGGTGTTATTATAGACAATAGTTGATCTATTTAACTAGTCCTGTAATGGTGTTATTATAGACAATAGTTGATCTGTTTAACTAATCCTGTAATGGTGTTATTAAACTAAACCAGACAATAGTTGATCTTCTTAACTAGTCCTGTAATGGTGTTATTAAACTAAACCAGACAATAGTTGATCTGTTTACCTGGTCAGGTAATGGTGTTATTATAGACAATAGTTGATCTATTTAACTAGTCCTGTAATGGTGTTATTATAGACAATAGTTGATCTGTTTAACTAGTCCTGTAATGGTGTTATTAAACTAAACCAGACAATAGTTGATCTTCTTAACTAGTCCTGTAATGGTGTTATTAAACTAAACCAGACAATAGTTGATATGTTTACCTGGTCAGGTAATGGTGTTATTATAGACAATAGTTGATCTATTTAACTAGTCCTGTAATGATGTTATTATAGACAATAGTTGATCTGTTTAACTAGTCCTGTAATGGTGTTATTAAACTAAACCAGACAATAGTTGATCTGTTTACCTGGTCAGGTAATGGTGTTATTATAGACAATAGTTGATCTATTTAACTAGTCCTGTAATGGTGTTATTAAACTAAAACAGACAATAGTTGATATGTTTAACTAGTCCTGTAATGGTGTTATTAAACTAAACCAGACATCTAACTAGTCCTGTAATGGTTTTATTAAACTAAACCAGACAATAGTTGATCTGTTTAACTAGTCCTGTAATGGTGTTATTAAACTAAACCAGACAATAGTTGATCTATTTAACTAGGCCTGTAATGGTGTTATTAAACTAAACCAGACATCTAACTAGTCCTGTAATGGTTTTATTAAACTAAACCAGACAATAGTTGATCTGTTTAACTAGTCCTGTAATGGTGTTATTAAACTAAACCAGACATCTAACTAGTCCTGTAATGGTGTTATTAAACTAAACCAGACAATAGTTGATCTGTTTAACTAGTCCTGTAATGGTGTTATTAAACTAAACCAGACAATAGTTGATCTATTTAACTAGGCCTGTAATGGTGTTATTAAACTAAACCAGACATCTAACTTGTCCTGTAATGGTGTTATTATAGACAATAGTTGATCTGTTTAACTAGTCCTGTAATGGTGTTATTAAACTAAACCAGACATCTAACTAGTCCTGTAATGGTGTTATTATAGACAATAGTTGATCTATTTAACTAGTCCTGTAATGGTGTTATTAAACTAAACCAGACAATAGTTGATCTATTTAACTAGTCCTGTAATGGTGTTATTGAACTAAACCAGACAATAGTTGATCTATTTAACTAGTCCTGTAATGGTGTTATTCTAGACAATAGTTGATCTATTTAACTAGTCCTGTAATAGTGTTATGAAACTAAACCAGACAATAGTTGATCTGTTTAACTAGTCCTGTAATGGTGTTATTATAGACAATAGTTGATCTATTTAACTAGTCCTGTAATGGTGTTATTAAACTAAACTAGACATCTAACTAGTCCTGTAATGGTGTTATTAAACTAAACCAGACAATAGTTGATCTATTTAACTAGTCCTGTAATGGTGTTATTATAGACAATAGTTGATCTATTTAACTAGTCCTGTAATAGTGTTATTAAACTAAACCAGACAATAGTTGATCTGTTTAACTAGTCCTGTAATGGTGTTATTATAGACAATAGTTGATCAATTTAACTAGTCCTGTAATGGTGTTATTAAACTAAACCAGACAATAGTTGATCTGTTTAACTAGTCCTGTAATGGTGGTATTAAACTAAACCAGACATCTAACTAGTCCTGTAATGGTGTTATTAAACTAAACTAGACAATAGTTGATCTGTTTAACTAGTCCTGTAATGGTGTTATTAAACTAAACCAGACATCTAACTAGTCCTGTAATTGTGTTATTAAACTAAACCAGACAATAGTTGATCTGTTTACCTGGTCAGGTAATGGTGTTATTATAGACAATAGTTGATCTATTTAACTAGTCCTGTAATGGTGTTATTATAGACAATAGTTGATCTGTTTAACTAGTCCTGTAATGGTGTTATTAAACTAAACCAGACAATAGTTGATTTTCTTAACTAGTCCTGTAATGGTGTTATTAAACTAAACCAGACAATAGTTGATCTGTTTACCTGGTCAGGTAATGGTGTTATTATAGACAATAGTTGATCTATTTAACGAGTCCTGTAATGGTGTTATTATAGACAATAGTTGATCTGTTTAACTAGTCCTGTAATGGTGTTATTAAACTAAACCAGACAATAGTTGATCTTCTTAACTAGTCCTGTAATGGTGTTATTAAACTAAACCAGACAATAGTTGATATGTTTACCTGGTCAGGTAATGGTGTTATTATAGACAATAGTTGATCTATTTAACTAGTCCTGTAATGATGTTATTATAGACAATAGTTGATCTGTTTAACTAGTCCTGTAATGGTGTTATTAAACTAAACCAGACAATAGTTGATCTTCTTAACTAGTCCTGTAATGGTGTTATTAAACTAAACCAGACAATAGTTGATCTGTTTACCTGGTCAGGTAATGGTGTTATTATAGACAATAGTTGATATGTTTAACTAGTCCTGTAATGGTGTTATTAAAGTAAACCAGACATCTAACTAGTCCTGTAATGGTTTTATTAAACTAAACCAGACAATAGTTGATCTGTTTAACCTCTTGGGGCTAGGTGGGACGCTAGCGTGCCACCTGTGGTGCACTCCATCAACAGCAGGTGCATTTCAAGAGCGGCAAATTTGAATCCAAATAAATGTCAAAATTCAAATTTTTCAAAAATACAACTATGTTACACCATTTGAAAGATAAACATCTCCTTAATCTAACCACGTTTTACGATTTCAAAAAGGTTTTACGGCGAAAGCATAAATTTAGAGTATGTTAGGACAGTACATTTACAAGAGTTGTGTGTAATGTTTTGTCAAGTCAAAGACAGGGTCACCAAAACCATAAAACCAGCTAAAATGATACACTAACCTTTTACAATCTCCATCAGATGACACTCCTAGGACATTATGTTAGACAATGCATGCATTTTTAGTTCTATCAAGTTCATATTTATATACAAAAACAGCGTTTTACTATGGCATTGATGTTGAGGAAATCGTTTCCCTCCAATAACCGGCAGTCAAGTCAGCGTCAGAAATTAAATAATTAAAATTAGAAAACATTGTTAAAATATTATATTGTCATTTAAAGAATTATAGATTTACATCTTTTGAACGCAATCAACTTGCCAGATTTAAAAATAACCTTACTGGGAAATCACACTTTGCAATAATCTGAGCACTGTGCCCAGAAAAATACGCGTTGCGATACAGACTAGACGTCATGTTGGGGAGATCTAAAATCGAAAATACTATGTAAATAATCCATTACCTTTGATTCTCTTCATCAGATGTCACTTCCAGGTATCACAGGTCCATAACGAATGTAGTTTTGTTCAAAAAAGCTCATCATTTATGTCCAAAAATCTCCGTCTCGTTAGCACATGATGTAAGCCAGCCGGACTTCTCGTCATGAACGAGGGGAAAAAATATATTTCCGTTCGTTCAAACATGTCAAACGTTGTATAGCATAAATCATTAGGGCCTTTTTTAACCAGAACATGAATAATATTCAAGGTGGACGAATGCATAGCCTTTTATAACGTATTGGAACGAGGGTACCCAACATGAAGTAGCGCGCCAGGTGTCTAATGGGACATCACCGTTCCATGGCTCTTGTTCGGTCAGATCTCCCTCCAGAAGACTCAAAACACTTTGTAAAGGCTGGTGACATCTAGTGGAAGCAATAGGAAGTGCCAAAATATTCCTAAACCCCTGTGTCTTTCAATGGGATAGCTTTAAAGTCAATACAACACATCAGGTATCCACTTCCTGTCAGAAAATGTCTCAGGGTTTTGCCTGCCAAATGAGTTCTGTTATACTCACAGACACCATTCAAACAGTTTTGGAAACTTTAGAGTGTTTTCTATCCATATATAATAAGTATATGCATATTCTAGTTACTGGGTAGGATTAGTAACCAGATTAAATCGGGTACATTTTTTTTATCCAGACGTGCAAATGCTGCCCCCTAGACCCAACAGGTTAACTAGTCCTGTAATGGTGTTATTAAACTAAACCAGACAATAGTTGATCTATTTAACTAGGCCTGTAATGGTGTTATTAAACTAAACCAGACATCTAACTAGTCCTGTAATGGTTTTATTAAACTAAACCAGACAATAGTTGATCTGTTTAACTAGTCCTGTAATGGTGTTATTAAACTAAACCAGACATCTAACTAGTCCTGTAATGGTGTTATTAAACTAAACCAGACAATAGTTGATCTGTTTAACTAGTCCTGTAATTGTGTTATTAAACTAAACCAGACAATAGTTGATCTATTTAACTAGGCCTGTAATGGTGTTATTAAACTAAACCAGACATCTAACTTGTCCTGTAATGGTGTTATTATAGACAATAGTTGATCTGTTTAACTAGTCCTGTAATGGTGTTATTAAACTAAACCAGACATCTAACTAGTCCTGTAATGGTGTTATTATAGACAATAGTTGATCTATTTAACTAGTCCTCTAATGGTGTTATTGAACTAAACCAGACAATAGTTGATCTATTTAACTAGTCCTGTAATGGTGTTATTCTAGACAATAGTTGATCTATTTAACTAGTCCTGTAATAGTGTTATGAAACTAAACCAGACAATAGTTGATCTGTTTAACTAGTCCTGTAATGGTGTTATTATAGACAATAGTTGATCTATTTAACTAGTCCTGTAATGGTGTTATTAAACTAAACTAGACATCTAACTAGTCCTGTAATGGTGTTATTAAACTAAACCAGACAATAGTTGATCTATTTAACTAGTCCTGTAATGGTGTTATTATAGACAATAGTTGATCTATTTAACTAGTCCTGTAATAGTGTTATTAAACTAAACCAGACAATAGTTGATCTGTTTAACTAGTCCTGTAATGGTGTTATTATAGACAATAGTTGATCAATTTAACTAGTCCTGTAATGGTGTTATTAAACTAAACCAGACAATAGTTGATCTGTTTAACTAGTCCTGTAATGGTGGTATTAAACTAAACCAGACATCTAACTAGTCCTGTAATGGTGTTATTAAACTAAACCAGACAATAGTTGATCTGTTTAACTAGTCCTGTAATGGTGTTATTAAACTAAACCAGACATCTAACTAGTCCTGTAATTGTGTTATTAAACTAAACCAGACAATAGTTGATCTGTTTACCTGGTCAGGTAATGGTGTTATTATAGACAATAGTTGATCTATTTAACTAGTCCTGTAATGGTGTTATTATAGACAATAGTTGATCTGTTTAACTAGTCCTGTAATGGTGTTATTAAACTAAACCAGACAATAGTTGATCTTCTTAACTAGTCCTGTAATGGTGTTATTAAACTAAACCAGACAATAGTTGATCTGTTTACCTGGTCAGGTAATGGTGTTATTATAGACAATAGTTGATCTATTTAACTAGTCCTGTAATGGTGTTATTATAGACAATAGTTGATCTGTTTAACTAGTCCTGTAATGGTGTTATTAAACTAAACCAGACAATAGTTGATCTTCTTAACTAGTCCTGTAATGGTGTTATTAAACTAAACCAGACAATAGTTGATATGTTTACCTGGTCAGGTAATGGTGTTATTATAGACAATAGTTGATCTATTTAACTAGTCCTGTAATGATGTTATTATCGACAATAGTTGATCTGTTTAACTAGTCCTGTAATGGTGTTATTAAACTAAACCAGACAATAGTTGATCTTCTTAACTAGTCCTGTAATGGTGTTATTAAACTAAACCAGACAATAGTTGATCTGTTTACCTGGTCAGGTAATGGTGTTATTATAGACAATAGTTGATCTATTTAACTAGTCCTGTAATGGTGTTATTAAACTAAAACAGACAATAGTTGATATGTTTAACTAGTCCTGTAATGGTGTTATTAAACTAAACCAGACATCTAACTAGTCCTGTAATGGTTTTATTAAACTAAACCAGACAATAGTTGATCTGTTTAACTAGTCCTGTAATGGTGTTATTAAACTAAACCAGACAATAGTCGATCTATTTAACTAGGCCTGTAATGGTGTTATTAAACTAAACCAGACATCTAACTAGTCCTGTAATGGTTTTATTAAACTAAACCAGACAATAGTTGATCTGTTTAACTAGTCCTGTAATGGTGTTATTAAACTAAACCAGACATCTAACTAGTCCTGTAATGGTGTTATTAAACTAAACCAGACAATAGTTGATCTGTTTAACTAGTCCTGTAATGGTGTTATTAAACTAAACCAGACAATAGTTGATCTATTTAACTAGGCCTGTAATGGTGTTATTAAACTAAACCAGACATCTAACTTGTCCTGTAATGGTGTTATTATAGACAATAGTTGATCTGTTTAACTAGTCCTGTAATGGTGTTATTAAACTAAACCAGACATCTAACTAGTCCTGTAATGGTGTTATTATAGACAATAGTTGATCTATTTAACTAGTCCTGTAATGGTGTTATTAAACTAAACCAGACAATAGTTGATCTATTTAACTAGTCCTGTAATGGTGTTATTGAACTAAACCAGACAATAGTTGATCTATTTAACTAGTCCTGTAATGGTGTTATTCTAGACAATAGTTGATCTATTTAACTAGTCCTGTAATAGTGTTATGAAACTAAACCAGACAATAGTTGATCTGTTTAACTAGTCCTGTAATGGTGTTATTATAGACAATAGTTGATCTATTTAACTAGTCCTGTAATGGTGTTATTAAACTAAACTAGACATCTAACTAGTCCTGTAATGGTGTTATTAAACTAAACCAGACAATAGTTGATCTATTTAACTAGTCCTGTAATGGTGTTATTATAGACAATAGTTGATCTATTTAACTAGTCCTGTAATAGTGTTATTAAACTAAACCAGACAATAGTTGATCTGTTTAACTAGTCCTGTAATGGTGTTATTATAGACAATAGTTGATCAATTTAACTAGTCCTGTAATGGTGTTATTAAACTAAACCAGACAATAGTTGATCTGTTTAACTAGTCCTGTAATGGTGGTATTAAACTAAACCAGACATCTAACTAGTCCTGTAATGGTGTTATTAAACTAAACCAGACAATAGTTGATCTGTTTAACTAGTCCTGTAATGGTGTTATTAAACTAAACCAGACATCTAACTAGTCCTGTAATTGTGTTATTAAACTAAACCAGACAATAGTTGATCTGTTTACCTGGTCAGGTAATGGTGTTATTATAGACAATAGTTGATCTATTTAACTAGTCCTGTAATGGTGTTATTATAGACAATAGTTGATCTGTTTAACTAGTCCTGTAATGGTGTTATTAAACTAAACCAGACAATAGTTGATCTTCTTAACTAGTCCTGTAATGGTGTTATTAAAATAAACCAGACAATAGTTGATATGTTTACCTGGTCAGGTAATGGTGTTATTATAGACAATAGTTGATCTATTTAACTAGTCCTGTAATGATGTTATTATAGACAATAGTTGATCTGTTTAACTAGTCCTGTAATGGTGTTATTAAACTAAACCAGACAATAGTTGATCTTCTTAACTAGTCCTGTAATGGTGTTATTAAACTAAACCAGACAATAGTTGATCTGTTTACCTGGTCAGGTAATGGTGTTATTATAGACAATAGTTGATCTATTTAACTAGTCCTGTAATGGTGTTATTAAACTAAAACAGACAATAGTTGATATGTTTAACTAGTCCTGTAATGGTGTTATTAAACTAAACCAGACATCTAACTAGTCCTGTAATGGTTTTATTAAACTAAACCAGACAATAGTTGATCTGTTTAACTAGTCCTGTAATGGTGTTATTAAACTAAACCAGACAATAGTTGATCTATTTAACTAGGCCTGTAATGGTGTTATTAAACTAAACCAGACATCTAACTAGTCCTGTAATGGTTTTATTAAACTAAACCAGACAATAGTTGATCTGTTTAACTAGTCCTGTAATGGTGTTATTAAACTAAACCAGACATCTAACTAGTCCTGTAATGGTGTTATTAAACTAAACCAGACAATAGTTGATCTATTTAACTAGTCCTGTAATGGTGTTATTAAACTAAACTAGACATCTAACTAGTCCTGTAATGGTGTTATTAAACTAAACCAGACAATAGTTGATCTATTTAACTAGTCCTGTAATGGTGTTATTATAGACAATAGTTGATCTATTTAACTAGTCCTGTAATGGTTTTATTAAACTAAACCAGACAATAGTTGATCAATTTAACTAGTCCTGTAATGGTGTTATTAAACTAAACCAGACAATAGTTGATCTGTTTAACTAGTCCTGTAATGGTGTTATTAAACTAAACCAGACATCTAACTAGTCCTGTAATTGTGTTATTAAACTAAACCAGACAATAGTTGATCTGTTTACCTGGTCAGGTAATGGTGTTATTATAGACAATAGTTGATCTATTTAACTAGTCCTGTAATGGTGTTATTATAGACAATAGTTGATCTGTTTAACTAGTCCTGTAATGGTGTTATTAAACTAAACCAGACAATAGTTGATCTGTTTAACTAGTCCTGTAATGGTGTTATTATAGACAATAGTTGATCAATTTAACTAGTCCTGTAATGGTGTTATTAAACTAAAACAGACAATAGTTGATATGTTTAACTAGTCCTGTAATGGTGTTATTAAACTAAACCAGACATCTAACTAGTCCTGTAATGGTTTTATTAAACTAAACCAGACAATAGTTGATCAATTTAACTAGTCCTGTAATGGTGTTATTAAACTAAACCAGACAATAGTTGATCTGTTTAACTAGTCCTGTAATGGTGTTATTAAACTAAACCAGACATCTAACTAGTCCTGTAATTGTGTTATTAAACTAAACCAGACAATAGTTGATCTGTTTACCTGGTCAGGTAATGGTGTTATTATAGACAATAGTTGATCTATTTAACTAGTCCTGTAATGGTGTTATTCTAGACAATAGTTGATCTATTTAACTAGTCCTGTAATAGTGTTATGAAACTAAACCAGACAATAGTTGATCTGTTTAACTAGTCCTGTAATGGTGTTATTATAGACAATAGTTGATCTATTTAACTAGTCCTGTAATGGTGTTATTAAACTAAACTAGACATCTAACTAGTCCTGTAATGGTGTTATTAAACTAAACCAGACAATAGTTGATCTATTTAACTAGTCCTGTAATGGTGTTATTATAGACAATAGTTGATCTATTTAACTAGTCCTGTAATAGTGTTATTAAACTAAACCAGACAATAGTTGATCTGTTTAACTAGTCCTGTAATGGTGTTATTATAGACAATAGTTGATCAATTTAACTAGTCCTGTAATGGTGTTATTAAACTAAACCAGACAATAGTTGATCTGTTTAACTAGTCCTGTAATGGTGGTATTAAACTAAACCAGACATCTAACTAGTCCTGTAATGGTGTTATTAAACTAAACCAGACAATAGTTGATCTGTTTAACTAGTCCTGTAATGGTGTTATTAAACTAAACCAGACATCTAACTAGTCCTGTAATTGTGTTATTAAACTAAACCAGACAATAGTTGATCTGTTTACCTGGTCAGGTAATGGTGTTATTATAGACAATAGTTGATCTATTTAACTAGTCCTGTAATGGTGTTATTATAGACAATAGTTGATCTGTTTAACTAGTCCTGTAATGGTGTTATTAAACTAAACCAGACAATAGTTGATCTTCTTAACTAGTCCTGTAATGGTGTTATTAAACTAAACCAGACAATAGTTGATCTGTTTACCTGGTCAGGTAATGGTGTTATTATAGACAATAGTTGATCTATTTAACTAGTCCTGTAATGGTGTTATTATAGACAATAGTTGATCTGTTTAACTAGTCCTGTAATGGTGTTATTAAACTAAACCAGACAATAGTTGATCTTCTTAACTAGTCCTGTAATGGTGTTATTAAACTAAACCAGACAATAGTTGATATGTTTACCTGGTCAGGTAATGGTGTTATTATAGACAATAGTTGATCTATTTAACTAGTCCTGTAATGATGTTATTATCGACAATAGTTGATCTGTTTAACTAGTCCTGTAATGGTGTTATTAAACTAAACCAGACAATAGTTGATCTTCTTAACTAGTCCTGTAATGGTGTTATTAAACTAAACCAGACAATAGTTGATCTGTTTACCTGGTCAGGTAATGGTGTTATTATAGACAATAGTTGATCTATTTAACTAGTCCTGTAATGGTGTTATTAAACTAAAACAGACAATAGTTGATATGTTTAACTAGTCCTGTAATGGTGTTATTAAACTAAACCAGACATCTAACTAGTCCTGTAATGGTTTTATTAAACTAAACCAGACAATAGTTGATCTGTTTAACTAGTCCTGTAATGGTGTTATTAAACTAAACCAGACAATAGTCGATCTATTTAACTAGGCCTGTAATGGTGTTATTAAACTAAACCAGACATCTAACTAGTCCTGTAATGGTTTTATTAAACTAAACCAGACAATAGTTGATCTGTTTAACTAGTCCTGTAATGGTGTTATTAAACTAAACCAGACATCTAACTAGTCCTGTAATGGTGTTATTAAACTAAACCAGACAATAGTTGATCTGTTTAACTAGTCCTGTAATGGTGTTATTAAACTAAACCAGACAATAGTTGATCTATTTAACTAGGCCTGTAATGGTGTTATTAAACTAAACCAGACATCTAACTTGTCCTGTAATGGTGTTATTATAGACAATAGTTGATCTGTTTAACTAGTCCTGTAATGGTGTTATTAAACTAAACCAGACAATAGTTGATCTATTTAACTAGTCCTGTAATGGTGTTATTGAACTAAACCAGACAATAGTTGATCTATTTAACTAGTCCTGTAATGGTGTTATTCTAGACAATAGTTGATCTATTTAACTAGTCCTGTAATAGTGTTATGAAACTAAACCAGACAATAGTTGATCTGTTTAACTAGTCCTGTAATGGTGTTATTATAGACAATAGTTGATCTATTTAACTAGTCCTGTAATGGTGTTATTAAACTAAACTAGACATCTAACTAGTCCTGTAATGGTGTTATTAAACTAAACCAGACAATAGTTGATCTATTTAACTAGTCCTGTAATGGTGTTATTATAGACAATAGTTGATCTATTTAACTAGTCCTGTAATAGTGTTATTAAACTAAACCAGACAATAGTTGATCTGTTTAACTAGTCCTGTAATGGTGTTATTATAGACAATAGTTGATCAATTTAACTAGTCCTGTAATGGTGTTATTAAACTAAACCAGACAATAGTTGATCTGTTTAACTAGTCCTGTAATGGTGGTATTAAACTAAACCAGACATCTAACTAGTCCTGTAATGGTGTTATTAAACTAAACCAGACAATAGTTGATCTGTTTAACTAGTCCTGTAATGGTGTTATTAAACTAAACCAGACATCTAACTAGTCCTGTAATTGTGTTATTAAACTAAACCAGACAATAGTTGATCTGTTTACCTGGTCAGGTAATGGTGTTATTATAGACAATAGTTGATCTATTTAACTAGTCCTGTAATGGTGTTATTATAGACAATAGTTGATCTGTTTAACTAGTCCTGTAATGGTGTTATTAAACTAAACCAGACAATAGTTGATCTTCTTAACTAGTCCTGTAATGGTGTTATTAAAATAAACCAGACAATAGTTGATATGTTTACCTGGTCAGGTAATGGTGTTATTATAGACAATAGTTGATCTATTTAACTAGTCCTGTAATGATGTTATTATAGACAATAGTTGATCTGTTTAACTAGTCCTGTAATGGTGTTATTAAACTAAACCAGACAATAGTTGATCTTCTTAACTAGTCCTGTAATGGTGTTATTAAACTAAACCAGACAATAGTTGATCTGTTTACCTGGTCAGGTAATGGTGTTATTATAGACAATAGTTGATCTATTTAACTAGTCCTGTAATGGTGTTATTAAACTAAAACAGACAATAGTTGATATGTTTAACTAGTCCTGTAATGGTGTTATTAAACTAAACCAGACATCTAACTAGTCCTGTAATGGTTTTATTAAACTAAACCAGACAATAGTTGATCTGTTTAACTAGTCCTGTAATGGTGTTATTAAACTAAACCAGACAATAGTTGATCTATTTAACTAGGCCTGTAATGGTGTTATTAAACTAAACCAGACATCTAACTAGTCCTGTAATGGTTTTATTAAACTAAACCAGACAATAGTTGATCTGTTTAACTAGTCCTGTAATGGTGTTATTAAACTAAACCAGACATCTAACTAGTCCTGTAATGGTGTTATTAAACTAAACCAGACAATAGTTGATCTATTTAACTAGTCCTGTAATGGTGTTATTAAACTAAACTAGACATCTAACTAGTCCTGTAATGGTGTTATTAAACTAAACCAGACAATAGTTGATCTATTTAACTAGTCCTGTAATGGTGTTATTATAGACAATAGTTGATCTATTTAACTAGTCCTGTAATGGTTTTATTAAACTAAACCAGACAATAGTTGATCAATTTAACTAGTCCTGTAATGGTGTTATTAAACTAAACCAGACAATAGTTGATCTGTTTAACTAGTCCTGTAATGGTGTTATTAAACTAAACCAGACATCTAACTAGTCCTGTAATTGTGTTATTAAACTAAACCAGACAATAGTTGATCTGTTTACCTGGTCAGGTAATGGTGTTATTATAGACAATAGTTGATCTATTTAACTAGTCCTGTAATGGTGTTATTATAGACAATAGTTGATCTGTTTAACTAGTCCTGTAATGGTGTTATTAAACTAAACCAGACAATAGTTGATCTGTTTAACTAGTCCTGTAATGGTGTTATTATAGACAATAGTTGATCAATTTAACTAGTCCTGTAATGGTGTTATTAAACTAAAACAGACAATAGTTGATATGTTTAACTAGTCCTGTAATGGTGTTATTAAACTAAACCAGACATCTAACTAGTCCTGTAATGGTTTTATTAAACTAAACCAGACAATAGTTGATCAATTTAACTAGTCCTGTAATGGTGTTATTAAACTAAACCAGACAATAGTTGATCTGTTTAACTAGTCCTGTAATGGTGTTATTAAACTAAACCAGACATCTAACTAGTCCTGTAATTGTGTTATTAAACTAAACCAGACAATAGTTGATCTGTTTACCTGGTCAGGTAATGGTGTTATTATAGACAATAGTTGATCTATTTAACTAGTCCTGTAATGGTGTTATTATAGACAATAGTTGATCTGTTTAACTAGTCCTGTAATGGTGTTATTAAACTAAACCAGACAATAGTTGATCTGTTTACCTGGTCAGGTAATGGTGTTATTATAGACAATAGTTGATCTATTTAACTAGTCCTGTAATGGTGTTATTATAGACAATAGTTGATCTGTTTAACTAGTCCTGTAATGGTGTTATTAAACTAAACCAGACAATAGTTGATCTGTTTAACTAGTCCTGTAATGGTGTTATTAAACTAAACCAGACATCTAACTAGTCCTGTAATTGTGTTATTAAACTAAACCAGACAATAGTTGATCTGTTTACCTGGTCAGGTAATGGTGTTATTATAGACAATAGTTGATCTATTTAACTAGTCCTGTAATGGTGTTATTATAGACAATAGTTGATCTGTTTAACTAGTCCTGTAATGGTGTTATTAAACTAAACCAGACAATAGTTGATCTTCTTAACTAGTCCTGTAATGGTGTTATTAAAATAAACCAGACAATAGTTGATATGTTTACCTGGTCAGGTAATGGTGTTATTATAGACAATAGTTGATCTATTTAACTAGTGCTGTAATGATGTTATTATAGACAATAGTTGATCTGTTTAACTAGTCCTGTAATGGTGTTATTAAACTAAACCAGACAATAGTTGATCTTCTTAACTAGTCCTGTAATGGTGTTATTAAACTAAACCAGACAATAGTTGATCTGTTTACCTGGTCAGGTAATGGTGTTATTATAGACAATAGTTGATCTATTTAACTAGTCCTGTAATGGTGTTATTAAACTAAAACAGACAATAGTTGATATGTTTAACTAGTCCTGTAATGGTGTTATTAAACTAAACCAGACATCTAACTAGTCCTGTAATGGTTTTATTAAACTAAACCAGACAATAGTTGATCTGTTTAACTAGTCCTGTAATGGTGTTATTAAACTAAACCAGACAATAGTTGATCTATTTAACTAGGCCTGTAATGGTGTTATTAAACTAAACCAGACATCTAACTAGTCCTGTAATGGTTTTATTAAACTAAACCAGACAATAGTTGATCTGTTTAACTAGTCCTGTAATGGTGTTATTAAACTAAACCAGACATCTAACTAGTCCTGTAATGGTGTTATTAAACTAAACCAGACAATAGTTGATCTATTTAACTAGTCCTGTAATGGTGTTATTAAACTAAACTAGACATCTAACTAGTCCTGTAATGGTGTTATTAAACTAAACCAGACAATAGTTGATCTATTTAACTAGTCCTGTAATGGTGTTATTATAGACAATAGTTGATCTATTTAACTAGTCCTGTAATGGTTTTATTAAACTAAACCAGACAATAGTTGATCAATTTAACTAGTCCTGTAATGGTGTTATTAAACTAAACCAGACAATAGTTGATCTGTTTACCTGGTCAGGTAATGGTGTTATTATAGACAATAGTTGATCTATTTAACTAGTCCTGTAATGGTGTTATTATAGACAATAGTTGATCTGTTTAACTAGTCCTGTAATGGTGTTATTAAACTAAACCAGACAATAGTTGATCTGTTTACCTGGTCAGGTAATGGTGTTATTATAGACAATAGTTGATCTATTTAACTAGTCCTGTAATGGTGTTATTATAGACAATAGTTGATCTGTTTAACTAGTCCTGTAATGGTGTTATTAAACTAAACCAGACAATAGTTGATCTGTTTAACTAGTCCTGTAATGGTGTTATTATAGACAATAGTTGATCAATTTAACTAGTCCTGTAATGGTGTTATTAAACTAAAACAGACAATAGTTGATATGTTTAACTAGTCCTGTAATGGTGTTATTAAACTAAACCAGACATCTAACTAGTCCTGTAATGGTTTTATTAAACTAAACCAGACAATAGTTGATCAATTTAACTAGTCCTGTAATGGTGTTATTAAACTAAACCAGACAATAGTTGATCTGTTTAACTAGTCCTGTAATGGTGTTATTAAACTAAACCAGACATCTAACTAGTCCTGTAATTGTGTTATTAAACTAAACCAGACAATAGTTGATCTGTTTACCTGGTCAGGTAATGGTGTTATTATAGACAATAGTTGATCTATTTAACTAGTCCTGTAATGGTGTTATTATAGACAATAGTTGATCTGTTTAACTAGTCCTGTAATGGTGTTATTAAACTAAACCAGACAATAGTTGATCTGTTTACCTGGTCAGGTAATGGTGTTATTATAGACAATAGTTGATCTATTTAACTAGTCCTGTAATGGTGTTATTATAGACAATAGTTGATCTGTTTAACTAGTCCTGTAATGGTGTTATTAAACTAAACCAGACAATAGTTGATCTTCTTAACTAGTCCTGTAATGGTGTTATTAAACTAAACCAGACAATAGTTGATATGTTTACCTGGTCAGGTAATGGTGTTATTATAGACAATAGTTGATCTATTTAACTAGTCCTGTAATGATGTTATTATAGACAATAGTTGATCTGTTTAACTAGTCCTGTAATGGTGTTATTAAACTAAACCAGACAATAGTTGATCTTCTTAACTAGTCCTGTAATGGTGTTATTAAACTAAACCAGACAATAGTTGATCTATTTAACTAGGCCTGTAATGGTGTTATTAAACTAAACCAGACATCTAACTAGTCCTGTAATGGTTTTATTAAACTAAACCAGACAATAGTTGATCTGTTTAACTAGTCCTGTAATGGTGTTATTAAACTAAACCAGACATCTAACTAGTCCTGTAATGGTGTTATTAAACTAAACCAGACAATAGTTGATCTATTTAACTAGTCCTGTAATGGTGTTATTAAACTAAACCAGACATCTAACTAGTCCTGTAATGGTTTTATTAAACTAAACCAGACAATAGTTGATCTGTTTAACTAGTCCTGTAATGGTGTTATTAAACTAAACCAGACAATAGTTGATCTATTTAACTAGGCCTGTAATGGTGTTATTAAACTAAACCAGACATCTAACTAGTCCTGTAATGGTTTTATTAAACTAAACCAGACAATAGTTGATCTGTTTAACTAGTCCTGTAATGGTGTTATTAAACTAAACCAGACATCTAACTAGTCCTGTAATGGTGTTATTAAACTAAACCAGACAATAGTTGATCTATTTAACTAGTCCTGTAATGGTGTTATTAAACTAAACCAGACAATAGTTGATCTATTTAACTAGTCCTGTAATGGTGTTATTAAACTAAACCAGACATCTAACTAGTCCTGTAATGGTTTTATTAAACTAAACCAGACAATAGTTGATCTGTTTAACTAGTCCTGTAATGGTGTTATTAAACTAAACCAGACAATAGTTGATCTATTTAACTAGGCCTGTAATGGTGTTATTAAACTAAACCAGACATCTAACTAGTCCTGTAATGGTTTTATTAAACTAAACCAGACAATAGTTGATCTGTTTAACTAGTCCTGTAATGGTTTTATTAAACTAAACCAGACAATAGTTGATCTGTTTAACTAGTCCTGTAATGGTGTTATTAAACTAAACCAGACATCTAACTAGTCCTGTAATGGTGTTATTAAACTAAACCAGACAATAGTTGATCTATTTAACTAGTCCTGTAATGGTGTTATTAAACTAAACCAGACAATAGTTGATCTATTTAACTAGGCCTGTAATGGTGTTATTAAACTAAACCAGACAATAGTTGATCTATTTAACTAGGCCTGTAATGGTGTTATTAAACTAAACCAGACATCTAACTAGTCCTGTAATGGTTTTATTAAACTAAACCAGACAATAGTTGATCTGTTTAACTAGTCCTGTAATGGTGTTATTAAACTAAACCAGACATCTAACTAGTCCTGTAATGGTGTTATTAAACTAAACCAGACAATAGTTGATCTATTTAACTAGTCCTGTAATGGTGTTATTAAACTAAACTAGACATCTAACTAGTCCTGTAATGGTGTTATTAAACTAAACCAGACAATAGTTGATCTATTTAACTAGTCCTGTAATGGTGTTATTAAACTAAACCAGACAATAGTTGATCTTCTTAACTAGTCCTGTAATGGTGTTATTAAACTAAACCAGACAATAGTTGATATGTTTACCTGGTCAGGTAATGGTGTTATTATAGACAATAGTTGATCTATTTAACTAGTCCTGTAATGATGTTATTATAGACAATAGTTGATCTGTTTAACTAGTCCTGTAATGGTGTTATTAAACTAAACCAGACAATAGTTGATCTTCTTAACTAGTCCTGTAATGGTGTTATTAAACTAAACCAGACAATAGTTGATCTGTTTACCTGGTCAGGTAATGGTGTTATTATAGACAATAGTTGATCTATTTAACTAGTCCTGTAATGGTGTTATTAAACTAAAACAGACAATAGTTGATATGTTTAACTAGTCCTGTAATGGTGTTATTAAACTAAACCAGACATCTAACTAGTCCTGTAATGGTTTTATTAAACTAAACCAGACAATAGTTGATCTGTTTAACTAGTCCTGTAATGGTGTTATTAAACTAAACCAGACAATAGTTGATCTATTTAACTAGGCCTGTAATGGTGTTATTAAACTAAACCAGACATCTAACTAGTCCTGTAATGGTTTTATTAAACTAAACCAGACAATAGTTGATCTGTTTAACTAGTCCTGTAATGGTGTTATTAAACTAAACCAGACATCTAACTAGTCCTGTAATGGTGTTATTAAACTAAACCAGACAATAGTTGATCTATTTAACTAGTCCTGTAATGGTGTTATTAAACTAAACTAGACATCTAACTAGTCCTGTAATGGTGTTATTAAACTAAACCAGACAATAGTTGATCTATTTAACTAGTCCTGTAATGGTGTTATTATAGACAATAGTTGATCTATTTAACTAGTCCTGTAATGGTTTTATTAAACTAAACCAGACAATAGTTGATCAATTTAACTAGTCCTGTAATGGTGTTATTAAACTAAACCAGACAATAGTTGATCTGTTTAACTAGTCCTGTAATGGTGTTATTAAACTAAACCAGACATCTAACTAGTCCTGTAATTGTGTTATTAAACTAAACCAGACAATAGTTGATCTGTTTACCTGGTCAGGTAATTGTGTTATTATAGACAATAGTTGATCTATTTAACTAGTCCTGTAATGGTGTTATTATAGACAATAGTTGATCTGTTTAACTAGTCCTGTAATGGTGTTATTAAACTAAACCAGACAATAGTTGATCTTCTTAACTAGTCCTGTAATGGTGTTATTAAACTAAACCAGACAATATTTGATCTGTTTACCTGGTCAGGTAATGGTGTTATTATAGACAATAGTTGATCTATTTAACTAGTCCTGTAATGGTGTTATTATAGACAATAGTTGATCTGTTTAACTAGTCCTGTAATGGTGTTATTAAACTAAACCAGACAATAGTTGATCTGTTTAACTAGTCCTGTAATGGTGTTATTATAGACAATAGTTGATCAATTTAACTAGTCCTGTAATGGTGTTATTAAACTAAACCAGACATCTAACTAGTCCTGTAATGGTTTTATTAAACTAAACCAGACAATAGTTGATCAATTTAACAAGTCCTGTAATGGTGTTATTAAACTAAACCAGACAATAGTTGATCTGTTTAACTAGTCCTGTAATGGTGTTATTAAACTAAACCAGACATCTAACTAGTCCTGTAATTGTGTTATTAAACTAAACCAGACAATAGTTGATCTGTTTACCTGGTCAGGTAATTGTGTTATTATAGACAATAGTTGATCTATTTAACTAGTCCTGTAATGGTGTTATTATAGACAATAGTTGATCTGTTTAACTAGTCCTGTAATGGTGTTATTAAACTAAACCAGACAATAGTTGATCTTCTTAACTAGTCCTGTAATGGTGTTATTAAACTAAACCAGACAATAGTTGATCTGTTTACCTGGTCAGGTAATGGTGTTATTATAGACAATAGTTGATCTATTTAACTAGGCCTGTAATGGTGTTATTAAACTAAACCAGACATCTAACTTGTCCTGTAATGGTGTTATTATAGACAATAGTTGATCTGTTTAACTAGTCCTGTAATGGTGTTATTAAACTAAACCAGACATCTAACTAGTCCTGTAATGGTGTTATTATAGACAATAGTTGATCTATTTAACTAGTCCTGTAATGGTGTTATTGAACTAAACCAGACAATAGTTGATCTATTTAACTAGTCCTGTAATGGTGTTATTCTAGACAATAGTTGATCTATTTAACTAGTCCTGTAATAGTGTTATGAAACTAAACCAGACAATAGTTGATCTGTTTAACTAGTCCTGTAATGGTGTTATTATAGACAATAGTTGATCTATTTAACTAGTCCTGTAATGGTGTTATTAAACTAAACTAGACATCTAACTAGTCCTGTAATGGTGTTATTAAACTAAACCAGACAATAGTTGATCTATTTAACTAGTCCTGTAATGGTGTTATTATAGACAATAGTTGATCTATTTAACTAGTCCGTAATGGTGTTATTAAACTAAACCAGACAATAGTTGATCTGTTTAATTAGTCCTGTAATGGTGTTATTATAGACAATAGTTGATCAATTTAACTAGTCCTGTAATGGTGTTATTAAACTAAAACAGACAATAGTATATATGTTTAACTAGTCCTGTAATGGTGTTATTAAACTAAAACAGACAATAATTGATATGTTTAACTAGTCCTGTAATGGTGTTATTAAACTAAACCAGACAATAGTTGATCTATTTAACTAGGCCTGTAATGGTGTTATTAAACTAAACCAGACATCTAACTAGTCCTGTAATGGTTTTATTAAACTAAACCAGACAATAGTTGATCTGTTTAACTAGTCCTGTAATGGTGTTATTAAACTAAACCAGACATCTAACTAGTCCTGTAATGGTGTTATTAAACTAAACCAGACAATAGTTGATCTGTTTAACTAGTCCTGTAATGGTGTTATTAAACTAAACCAGACAATAGTTGATCTATTTAACTAGGCCTGTAATGGTGTTATTAAACTAAACCAGACATCTAACTTGTCCTGTAATGGTGTTATTATAGACAATAGTTGATCTGTTTAACTAGTCCTGTAATGGTGTTATTAAACTAAACCAGACATCTAACTAGTCCTGTAATGGTGTTATTATAGACAATAGTTGATCTATTTAACTAGTCCTGTAATGGTGTTATTGAACTAAACCAGACAATAGTTGATCTATTTAACTAGTCCTGTAATGGTGTTATTCTAGACAATAGTTGATCTATTTAACTAGTCCTGTAATAGTGTTATGAAACTAAACCAGACAATAGTTGATCTGTTTAACTAGTCCTGTAATGGTGTTATTATAGACAATAGTTGATCTATTTAACTAGTCCTGTAATGGTGTTATTAAACTAAACTAGACATCTAACTAGTCCTGTAATGGTGTTATTAAACTAAACCAGACAATAGTTGATCTATTTAACTAGTCCTGTAATGGTGTTATTATAGACAATAGTTGATCTATTTAACTAGTCCTGTAATAGTGTTATTAAACTAAACCAGACAATAGTTGATCTGTTTAACTAGTCCTGTAATGGTGTTATTATAGACAATAGTTGATCAATTTAACTAGTCCTGTAATGGTGTTATTAAACTAAACCAGACAATAGTTGATCTGTTTAACTAGTCCTGTAATGGTGGTATTAAACTAAACCAGACATCTAACTAGTCCTGTAATGGTGTTATTAAACTAAACCAGACAATAGTTGATCTGTTTAACTAGTCCTGTAATGGTGTTATTAAACTAAACCAGACATCTAACTAGTCCTGTAATTGTGTTATTAAACTAAACCAGACAATAGTTGATCTGTTTACCTGGTCAGGTAATGGTGTTATTATAGACAATAGTTGATCTATTTAACTAGTCCTGTAATGGTGTTATTATAGACAATAGTTGATCTGTTTAACTAATCCTGTAATGGTGTTATTAAACTAAACCAGACAATAGTTGATCTTCTTAACTAGTCCTGTAATGGTGTTATTAAACTAAACCAGACAATAGTTGATCTGTTTACCTGGTCAGGTAATGGTGTTATTATAGACAATAGTTGATCTATTTAACTAGTCCTGTAATGGTGTTATTATAGACAATAGTTGATCTGTTTAACTAGTCCTGTAATGGTGTTATTAAACTAAACCAGACAATAGTTGATCTTCTTAACTAGTCCTGTAATGGTGTTATTAAACTAAACCAGACAATAGTTGATATGTTTACCTGGTCAGGTAATGGTGTTATTATAGACAATAGTTGATCTATTTAACTAGTCCTGTAATGATGTTATTATAGACAATAGTTGATCTGTTTAACTAGTCCTGTAATGGTGTTATTAAACTAAACCAGACAATAGTTGATCTTCTTAACTAGTCCTGTAATGGTGTTATTAAACTAAACCAGACAATAGTTGATCTGTTTACCTGGTCAGGTAATGGTGTTATTATAGACAATAGTTGATCTATTTAACTAGTCCTGTAATGGTGTTATTAAACTAAAACAGACAATAGTTGATATGTTTAACTAGTCCTGTAATGGTGTTATTAAACTAAACCAGACATCTAACTAGTCCTGTAATGGTTTTATTAAACTAAACCAGACAATAGTTGATCTGTTTAACTAGTCCTGTAATGGTGTTATTAAACTAAACCAGACAATAGTTGATCTATTTAACTAGGCCTGTAATGGTGTTATTAAACTAAACCAGACATCTAACTAGTCCTGTAATGGTTTTATTAAACTAAACCAGACAATAGTTGATCTGTTTAACTAGTCCTGTAATGGTGTTATTAAACTAAACCAGACATCTAACTAGTCCTGTAATGGTGTTATTAAACTAAACCAGACAATAGTTGATCTGTTTAACTAGTCCTGTAATGGTGTTATTAAACTAAACCAGACAATAGTTGATCTATTTAACTAGGCCTGTAATGGTGTTATTAAACTAAACCAGACATCTAACTTGTCCTGTAATGGTGTTATTATAGACAATAGTTGATCTGTTTAACTAGTCCTGTAATGGTGTTATTAAACTAAACCAGACATCTAACTAGTCCTGTAATGGTGTTATTATAGACAATAGTTGATCTATTTAACTAGTCCTGTAATGGTGTTATTAAACTAAACCAGACAATAGTTGATCTATTTAACTAGTCCTGTAATGGTGTTATTGAACTAAACCAGACATTAGTTGATCTATTTAACTAGTCCTGTAATGGTGTTATTCTAGACAATAGTTGATCTATTTAACTAGTCCTGTAATAGTGTTATGAAACTAAACCAGACAATAGTTGATCTGTTTAACTAGTCCTGTAATGGTGTTATTATAGACAATAGTTGATCTATTTAACTAGTCCTGTAATGGTGTTATTAAACTAGACATCTAACTAGTCCTGTAATGGTGTTATTAAACTAAACCAGACAATAGTTGATCTATTTAACTAGTCCTGTAATGGTGTTATTATAGACAATAGTTGATCTATTTAACTAGTCCTGTAATAGTGTTATTAAACTAAACCAGACAATAGTTGATCTGTTTAACTAGTCCTGTAATGGTGTTATTATAGACAATAGTTGATCAATTTAACTAGTCCTGTAATGGTGTTATTAAACTAAACCAGACAATAGTTGATCTGTTTAACTAGTCCTGTAATGGTGGTATTAAACTAAACCAGACATCTAACTAGTCCTGTAATGGTGTTATTAAACTAAACCAGACATTAGTTGATCTGTTTAACTAGTCCTGTAATGGTGTTATTAAACTAAACCAGACATCTAACTAGTCCTGTAATTGTGTTATTAAACTAAACCAGACAATAGTTGATCTGTTTACCTGGTCAGGTAATGGTGTTATTATAGACAATAGTTGATCTATTTAACTAGTCCTGTAATGGTGTTATTATAGACAATAGTTGATCTGTTTAACTAGTCCTGTAATGGTGTTATTAAACTAAACCAGACAATAGTTGATTTTCTTAACTAGTCCTGTAATGGTGTTATTAAACTAAACCAGACAATAGTTGATCTGTTTACCTGGTCAGGTAATGGTGTTATTATAGACAATAGTTGATCTATTTAACGAGTCCTGTAATGGTGTTATTATAGACAATAGTTGATCTGTTTAACTAGTCCTGTAATGGTGTTATTAAACTAAACCAGACAATAGTTGATCTTCTTAACTAGTCCTGTAATGGTGTTATTAAACTAAACCAGACAATAGTTGATATGTTTACCTGGTCAGGTAATGGTGTTATTATAGACAATAGTTGATCTATTTAACTAGTCCTGTAATGATGTTATTATAGACAATAGTTGATCTGTTTAACTAGTCCTGTAATGGTGTTATTAAACTAAACCAGACAATAGTTGATCTTCTTAACTAGTCCTGTAATGGTGTTATTAAACTAAACCAGACAATAGTTGATCTGTTTACCTGGTCAGGTAATGGTGTTATTATAGACAATAGTTGATATGTTTAACTAGTCCTGTAATGGTGTTATTAAAGTAAACCAGACATCTAACTAGTCCTGTAATGGTTTTATTAAACTAAACCAGACAATAGTTGATCTGTTTAACTAGTCCTGTAATGGTGTTATTAAACTAAACCAGACAATAGTTGATCTATTTAACTAGGCCTGTAATGGTGTTATTAAACTAAACCAGACATCTAACTAGTCCTGTAATGGTTTTATTAAACTAAACCAGACAATAGTTGATCTGTTTAACTAGTCCTGTAATGGTGTTATTAAACTAAACCAGACATCTAACTAGTCCTGTAATGGTGTTATTAAACTAAACCAGACAATAGTTGATCTATTTAACTAGTCCTGTAATGGTGTTATTAAACTAAACTAGACATCTAACTAGTCCTGTAATGGTGTTATTAAACTAAACCAGACAATAGTTGATCTATTTAACTAGTCCTGTAATGGTGTTATTATAGACAATAGTTGATCTATTTAACTAGTCCTGTAATGGTTTTATTAAACTAAACCAGACAATAGTTGATCAATTTAACTAGTCCTGTAATGGTGTTATTAAACTAAACCAGACAATAGTTGATCTGTTTAACTAGTCCTGTAATGGTGTTATTAAACTAAACCAGACATCTAACTAGTCCTGTAATTGTGTTATTAAACTAAACCAGACAATAGTTGATCTGTTTACCTGGTCAGGTAATTGTGTTATTATAGACAATAGTTGATCTATTTAACTAGTCCTGTAATGGTGTTATTATAGACAATAGTTGATCTGTTTAACTAGTCCTGTAATGGTGTTATTAAACTAAACCAGACAATAGTTGATCTTCTTAACTAGTCCTGTAATGGTGTTATTAAACTAAACCAGACAATATTTGATCTGTTTACCTGGTCAGGTAATGGTGTTATTATAGACAATAGTTGATCTATTTAACTAGTCCTGTAATGGTGTTATTATAGACAATAGTTGATCTGTTTAACTAGTCCTGTAATGGTGTTATTAAACTAAACCAGACAATAGTTGATCTGTTTAACTAGTCCTGTAATGGTGTTATTATAGACAATAGTTGATCAATTTAACTAGTCCTGTAATGGTGTTATTAAACTAAACCAGACATCTAACTAGTCCTGTAATGGTTTTATTAAACTAAACCAGACAATAGTTGATCAATTTAACAAGTCCTGTAATGGTGTTATTAAACTAAACCAGACAATAGTTGATCTGTTTAACTAGTCCTGTAATGGTGTTATTAAACTAAACCAGACATCTAACTAGTCCTGTAATTGTGTTATTAAACTAAACCAGACAATAGTTGATCTGTTTACCTGGTCAGGTAATTGTGTTATTATAGACAATAGTTGATCTATTTAACTAGTCCTGTAATGGTGTTATTATAGACAATAGTTGATCTGTTTAACTAGTCCTGTAATGGTGTTATTAAACTAAACCAGACAATAGTTGATCTTCTTAACTAGTCCTGTAATGGTGTTATTAAACTAAACCAGACAATAGTTGATCTGTTTACCTGGTCAGGTAATGGTGTTATTATAGACAATAGTTGATCTATTTAACTAGTCCTGTAATGGTGTTATTATAGACAATAGTTGATCTGTTTAACTAGTCCTGTAATGGTGTTATTAAACTAAACCAGACAATAGTTGATCTGTTTAATTAGTCCTGTAATGGTGTTATTATAGACAATAGTTGATCAATTTAACTAGTCCTGTAATGGTGTTATTAAACTAAAACAGACAATAGTATATATGTTTAACTAGTCCTGTAATGGTGTTATTAAACTAAACCAGACAATAGTTGATCTATTTAACTAGGCCTGTAATGGTGTTATTAAACTAAACCAGACATCTAACTAGTCCTGTAATGGTTTTATTAAACTAAACCAGACAATAGTTGATCTGTTTAACTAGTCCTGTAATGGTGTTATTAAACTAAACCAGACATCTAACTAGTCCTGTAATGGTGTTATTAAACTAAACCAGACAATAGTTGATCTGTTTAACTAGTCCTGTAATGGTGTTATTAAACTAAACCAGACAATAGTTGATCTATTTAACTAGGCCTGTAATGGTGTTATTAAACTAAACCAGACATCTAACTTGTCCTGTAATGGTGTTATTATAGACAATAGTTGATCTGTTTAACTAGTCCTGTAATGGTGTTATTAAACTAAACCAGACATCTAACTAGTCCTGTAATGGTGTTATTATAGACAATAGTTGATCTATTTAACTAGTCCTGTAATGGTGTTATTGAACTAAACCAGACAATAGTTGATCTATTTAACTAGTCCTGTAATGGTGTTATTCTAGACAATAGTTGATCTATTTAACTAGTCCTGTAATAGTGTTATGAAACTAAACCAGACAATAGTTGATCTGTTTAACTAGTCCTGTAATGGTGTTATTATAGACAATAGTTGATCTATTTAACTAGTCCTGTAATGGTGTTATTAAACTAAACTAGACATCTAACTAGTCCTGTAATGGTGTTATTAAACTAAACCAGACAATAGTTGATCTATTTAACTAGTCCTGTAATGGTGTTATTATAGACAATAGTTGATCTATTTAACTAGTCCTGTAATAGTGTTATTAAACTAAACCAGACAATAGTTGATCTGTTTAACTAGTCCTGTAATGGTGTTATTATAGACAATAGTTGATCAATTTAACTAGTCCTGTAATGGTGTTATTAAACTAAACCAGACAATAGTTGATCTGTTTAACTAGTCCTGTAATGGTGGTATTAAACTAAACCAGACATCTAACTAGTCCTGTAATGGTGTTATTAAACTAAACCAGACAATAGTTGATCTGTTTAACTAGTCCTGTAATGGTGTTATTAAACTAAACCAGACATCTAACTAGTCCTGTAATTGTGTTATTAAACTAAACCAGACAATAGTTGATCTGTTTACCTGGTCAGGTAATGGTGTTATTATAGACAATAGTTGATCTATTTAACTAGTCCTGTAATGGTGTTATTATAGACAATAGTTGATCTGTTTAACTAATCCTGTAATGGTGTTATTAAACTAAACCAGACAATAGTTGATCTTCTTAACTAGTCCTGTAATGGTGTTATTAAACTAAACCAGACAATAGTTGATCTGTTTACCTGGTCAGGTAATGGTGTTATTATAGACAATAGTTGATCTATTTAACTAGTCCTGTAATGGTGTTATTATAGACAATAGTTGATCTGTTTAACTAGTCCTGTAATGGTGTTATTAAACTAAACCAGACAATAGTTGATCTGTTTAACTAGTCCTGTAATGGTGTTATTATAGACAATAGTTGATCAATTTAACTAGTCCTGTAATGGTGTTATTAAACTAAACCAGACATCTAACTAGTCCTGTAATGGTTTTATTAAACTAAACCAGACAATAGTTGATCAATTTAACAAGTCCTGTAATGGTGTTATTAAACTAAACCAGACAATAGTTGATCTGTTTAACTAGTCCTGTAATGGTGTTATTAAACTAAACCAGACAATAGTTGATTTTCTTAACTAGTCCTGTAATGGTGTTATTAAACTAAACCAGACAATAGTTGATCTGTTTACCTGGTCAGGTAATGGTGTTATTATAGACAATAGTTGATCTATTTAACGAGTCCTGTAATGGTGTTATTATAGACAATAGTTGATCTGTTTAACTAGTCCTGTAATGGTGTTATTAAACTAAACCAGACAATAGTTGATCTTCTTAACTAGTCCTGTAATGGTGTTATTAAACTAAACCAGACAATAGTTGATATGTTTACCTGGTCAGGTAATGGTGTTATTATAGACAATAGTTGATCTATTTAACTAGTCCTGTAATGATGTTATTATAGACAATAGTTGATCTGTTTAACTAGTCCTGTAATGGTGTTATTAAACTAAACCAGACAATAGTTGATCTTCTTAACTAGTCCTGTAATGGTGTTATTAAACTAAACCAGACAATAGTTGATCTGTTTACCTGGTCAGGTAATGGTGTTATTATAGACAATAGTTGATATGTTTAACTAGTCCTGTAATGGTGTTATTAAAGTAAACCAGACATCTAACTAGTCCTGTAATGGTTTTATTAAACTAAACCAGACAATAGTTGATCTGTTTAACTAGTCCTGTAATGGTGTTATTAAACTAAACCAGACAATAGTTGATCTATTTAACTAGGCCTGTAATGGTGTTATTAAACTAAACCAGACATCTAACTAGTCCTGTAATGGTTTTATTAAACTAAACCAGACAATAGTTGATCTGTTTAACTAGTCCTGTAATGGTGTTATTAAACTAAACCAGACATCTAACTAGTCCTGTAATGGTGTTATTAAACTAAACCAGACAATAGTTGATCTATTTAACTAGTCCTGTAATGGTGTTATTAAACTAAACTAGACATCTAACTAGTCCTGTAATGGTGTTATTAAACTAAACCAGACAATAGTTGATCTATTTAACTAGTCCTGTAATGGTGTTATTATAGACAATAGTTGATCTATTTAACTAGTCCTGTAATGGTTTTATTAAACTAAACCAGACAATAGTTGATCAATTTAACTAGTCCTGTAATGGTGTTATTAAACTAAACCAGACAATAGTTGATCTGTTTAACTAGTCCTGTAATGGTGTTATTAAACTAAACCAGACATCTAACTAGTCCTGTAATTGTGTTATTAAACTAAACCAGACAATAGTTGATCTGTTTACCTGGTCAGGTAATTGTGTTATTATAGACAATAGTTGATCTATTTAACTAGTCCTGTAATGGTGTTATTATAGACAATAGTTGATCTGTTTAACTAGTCCTGTAATGGTGTTATTAAACTAAACCAGACAATAGTTGATCTTCTTAACTAGTCCTGTAATGGTGTTATTAAACTAAACCAGACAATATTTGATCTGTTTACCTGGTCAGGTAATGGTGTTATTATAGACAATAGTTGATCTATTTAACTAGTCCTGTAATGGTGTTATTATAGACAATAGTTGATCTGTTTAACTAGTCCTGTAATGGTGTTATTAAACTAAACCAGACAATAGTTGATCTGTTTAACTAGTCCTGTAATGGTGTTATTATAGACAATAGTTGATCAATTTAACTAGTCCTGTAATGGTGTTATTAAACTAAACCAGACATCTAACTAGTCCTGTAATGGTTTTATTAAACTAAACCAGACAATAGTTGATCAATTTAACAAGTCCTGTAATGGTGTTATTAAACTAAACCAGACAATAGTTGATCTGTTTAACTAGTCCTGTAATGGTGTTATTAAACTAAACCAGACATCTAACTAGTCCTGTAATTGTGTTATTAAACTAAACCAGACAATAGTTGATCTGTTTACCTGGTCAGGTAATTGTGTTATTATAGACAATAGTTGATCTATTTAACTAGTCCTGTAATGGTGTTATTATAGACAATAGTTGATCTGTTTAACTAGTCCTGTAATGGTGTTATTAAACTAAACCAGACAATAGTTGATCTTCTTAACTAGTCCTGTAATGGTGTTATTAAACTAAACCAGACAATAGTTGATCTGTTTACCTGGTCAGGTAATGGTGTTATTATAGACAATAGTTGATCTATTTAACTAGTCCTGTAATGGTGTTATTATAGACAATAGTTGATCTGTTTAACTAGTCCTGTAATGGTGTTATTAAACTAAACCAGACAATAGTTGATCTGTTTAATTAGTCCTGTAATGGTGTTATTATAGACAATAGTTGATCAATTTAACTAGTCCTGTAATGGTGTTATTAAACTAAAACAGACTAACTAGTCCTGTAATGGTTTATTAAACTAAACAGACAATATTGATTGTTAACTAGTCCTGTAATGGTGTTATTAAACTAAACCAGACAATAGTTGATCTATTTAACTAGGCCTGTAATGGTGTTATTAAACTAAACCAGACATCTAACTAGTCCTGTAATGGTTTTATTAAACTAAACCAGACAATAGTTGATCTGTTTAACTAGTCCTGTAATGGTGTTATTAAACTAAACCAGACATCTAACTAGTCCTGTAATGGTGTTATTAAACTAAACCAGACAATAGTTGATCTGTTTAACTAGTCCTGTAATGGTGTTATTAAACTAAACCAGACAATAGTTGATCTATTTAACTAGGCCTGTAATGGTGTTATTAAACTAAACCAGACATCTAACTTGTCCTGTAATGGTGTTATTATAGACAATAGTTGATCTGTTTAACTAGTCCTGTAATGGTGTTATTAAACTAAACCAGACATCTAACTAGTCCTGTAATGGTGTTATTATAGACAATAGTTGATCTATTTAACTAGTCCTGTAATGGTGTTATTGAACTAAACCAGACAATAGTTGATCTATTTAACTAGTCCTGTAATGGTGTTATTCTAGACAATAGTTGATCTATTTAACTAGTCCTGTAATAGTGTTATGAAACTAAACCAGACAATAGTTGATCTGTTTAACTAGTCCTGTAATGGTGTTATTATAGACAATAGTTGATCTATTTAACTAGTCCTGTAATGGTGTTATTAAACTAAACTAGACATCTAACTAGTCCTGTAATGGTGTTATTAAACTAAACCAGACAATAGTTGATCTATTTAACTAGTCCTGTAATGGTGTTATTATAGACAATAGTTGATCTATTTAACTAGTCCTGTAATAGTGTTATTAAACTAAACCAGACAATAGTTGATCTGTTTAACTAGTCCTGTAATGGTGTTATTATAGACAATAGTTGATCAATTTAACTAGTCCTGTAATGGTGTTATTAAACTAAACCAGACAATAGTTGATCTGTTTAACTAGTCCTGTAATGGTGGTATTAAACTAAACCAGACATCTAACTAGTCCTGTAATGGTGTTATTAAACTAAACCAGACAATAGTTGATCTGTTTAACTAGTCCTGTAATGGTGTTATTAAACTAAACCAGACATCTAACTAGTCCTGTAATTGTGTTATTAAACTAAACCAGACAATAGTTGATCTGTTTACCTGGTCAGGTAATGGTGTTATTATAGACAATAGTTGATCTATTTAACTAGTCCTGTAATGGTGTTATTATAGACAATAGTTGATCTGTTTAACTAATCCTGTAATGGTGTTATTAAACTAAACCAGACAATAGTTGATCTTCTTAACTAGTCCTGTAATGGTGTTATTAAACTAAACCAGACAATAGTTGATCTGTTTACCTGGTCAGGTAATGGTGTTATTATAGACAATAGTTGATCTATTTAACTAGTCCTGTAATGGTGTTATTATAGACAATAGTTGATCTGTTTAACTAGTCCTGTAATGGTGTTATTAAACTAAACCAGACAATAGTTGATCTTCTTAACTAGTCCTGTAATGGTGTTATTAAACTAAACCAGACAATAGTTGATATGTTTACCTGGTCAGGTAATGGTGTTATTATAGACAATAGTTGATCTATTTAACTAGTCCTGTAATGATGTTATTATAGACAATAGTTGATCTGTTTAACTAGTCCTGTAATGGTGGTATTAAACTAAACCAGACATCTAACTAGTCCTGTAATGGTGTTATTAAACTAAACCAGACATTAGTTGATCTGTTTAACTAGTCCTGTAATGGTGTTATTAAACTAAACCAGACATCTAACTAGTCCTGTAATTGTGTTATTAAACTAAACCAGACAATAGTTGATCTGTTTACCTGGTCAGGTAATGGTGTTATTATAGACAATAGTTGATCTATTTAACTAGTCCTGTAATGGTGTTATTATAGACAATAGTCTGATCTGTTTAACTAGTCCTGTAATGGTGTTATTAAACTAAACCAGACAATAGTTGATCTTTCTTACACTGAGTCCTGTAATGGTGTTATTAAACTAAACCAGACAATAGTTGATACTGTTTACCTGGTCCAGGTAATGGTGTTATTATAGACAATAGTTGATCTATTTAACGAGTCCTGTAATGGTGTTATTATAGACAATAGTTGATCTGTTTAACTAGTCCTGTAATGGTGTTATTAAACTAAACCAGACAATAGTTGATCTTCTTAACTAGTCCTGTAATGGTGTTATTAAACTAAACCAGACAATAGTTGATATGTTTACCTGGTCAGGTAATGGTGTTATTATAGACAATAGTTGATCTATTTAACTAGTCCTGTAATGATGTTATTATAGACAATAGTTGATCTGTTTAACTAGTCCTGTAATGGTGTTATTAAACTAAACCAGACAATAGTTGATCTTCTTAACTAGTCCTGTAATGGTGTTATTAAACTAAACCAGACAATAGTTGATCTGTTTACCTGGTCAGGTAATGGTGTTATTATAGACAATAGTTGATATGTTTAACTAGTCCTGTAATGGTGTTATTAAAGTAAACCAGACATCTAACTAGTCCTGTAATGGTTTTATTAAACTAAACCAGACAATAGTTGATCTGTTTAACTAGTCCTGTAATGGTGTTATTAAACTAAACCAGACAATAGTTGATCTATTTAACTAGGCCTGTAATGGTGTTATTAAACTAAACCAGACATCTAACTAGTCCTGTAATGGTTTTATTAAACTAAACCAGACAATAGTTGATCTGTTTAACTAGTCCTGTAATGGTGTTATTAAACTAAACCAGACATCTAACTAGTCCTGTAATGGTGTTATTAAACTAAACCAGACAATAGTTGATCTATTTAACTAGTCCTGTAATGGTGTTATTAAACTAAACTAGACATCTAACTAGTCCTGTAATGGTGTTATTAAACTAAACCAGACAATAGTTGATCTATTTAACTAGTCCTGTAATGGTGTTATTATAGACAATAGTTGATCTATTTAACTAGTCCTGTAATGGTTTTATTAAACTAAACCAGACAATAGTTGATCAATTTAACTAGTCCTGTAATGGTGTTATTAAACTAAACCAGACAATAGTTGATCTGTTTAACTAGTCCTGTAATGGTGTTATTAAACTAAACCAGACATCTAACTAGTCCTGTAATTGTGTTATTAAACTAAACCAGACAATAGTTGATCTGTTTACCTGGTCAGGTAATTGTGTTATTATAGACAATAGTTGATCTATTTAACTAGTCCTGTAATGGTGTTATTATAGACAATAGTTGATCTGTTTAACTAGTCCTGTAATGGTGTTATTAAACTAAACCAGACAATAGTTGATCTTCTTAACTAGTCCTGTAATGGTGTTATTAAACTAAACCAGACAATATTTGATCTGTTTACCTGGTCAGGTAATGGTGTTATTATAGACAATAGTTGATCTATTTAACTAGTCCTGTAATGGTGTTATTATAGACAATAGTTGATCTGTTTAACTAGTCCTGTAATGGTGTTATTAAACTAAACCAGACAATAGTTGATCTGTTTAACTAGTCCTGTAATGGTGTTATTATAGACAATAGTTGATCAATTTAACTAGTCCTGTAATGGTGTTATTAAACTAAACCAGACATCTAACTAGTCCTGTAATGGTTTTATTAAACTAAACCAGACAATAGTTGATCAATTTAACAAGTCCTGTAATGGTGTTATTAAACTAAACCAGACAATAGTTGATCTGTTTAACTAGTCCTGTAATGGTGTTATTAAACTAAACCAGACATCTAACTAGTCCTGTAATTGTGTTATTAAACTAAACCAGACAATAGTTGATCTGTTTACCTGGTCAGGTAATTGTGTTATTATAGACAATAGTTGATCTATTTAACTAGTCCTGTAATGGTGTTATTATAGACAATAGTTGATCTGTTTAACTAGTCCTGTAATGGTGTTATTAAACTAAACCAGACAATAGTTGATCTTCTTAACTAGTCCTGTAATGGTGTTATTAAACTAAACCAGACAATAGTTGATCTGTTTACCTGGTCAGGTAATGGTGTTATTATAGACAATAGTTGATCTATTTAACTAGTCCTGTAATGGTGTTATTATAGACAATAGTTGATCTGTTTAACTAGTCCTGTAATGGTGTTATTAAACTAAACCAGACAATAGTTGATCTGTTTAATTAGTCCTGTAATGGTGTTATTATAGACAATAGTTGATCAATTTAACTAGTCCTGTAATGGTGTTATTAAACTAAAACAGACAATAGTATATATGTTTAACTAGTCCTGTAATGGTGTTATTAAACTAAAACAGACAATAATTGATATGTTTAACTAGTCCTGTAATGGTGTTATTAAACTAAACCAGACAATAGTTGATCTATTTAACTAGGCCTGTAATGGTGTTATTAAACTAAACCAGACATCTAACTAGTCCTGTAATGGTTTTATTAAACTAAACCAGACAATAGTTGATCTGTTTAACTAGTCCTGTAATGGTGTTATTAAACTAAACCAGACATCTAACTAGTCCTGTAATGGTGTTATTAAACTAAACCAGACAATAGTTGATCTGTTTAACTAGTCCTGTAATGGTGTTATTAAACTAAACCAGACAATAGTTGATCTATTTAACTAGGCCTGTAATGGTGTTATTAAACTAAACCAGACATCTAACTTGTCCTGTAATGGTGTTATTATAGACAATAGTTGATCTGTTTAACTAGTCCTGTAATGGTGTTATTAAACTAAACCAGACATCTAACTAGTCCTGTAATGGTGTTATTATAGACAATAGTTGATCTATTTAACTAGTCCTGTAATGGTGTTATTGAACTAAACCAGACAATAGTTGATCTATTTAACTAGTCCTGTAATGGTGTTATTCTAGACAATAGTTGATCTATTTAACTAGTCCTGTAATAGTGTTATGAAACTAAACCAGACAATAGTTGATCTGTTTAACTAGTCCTGTAATGGTGTTATTATAGACAATAGTTGATCTATTTAACTAGTCCTGTAATGGTGTTATTAAACTAAACTAGACATCTAACTAGTCCTGTAATGGTGTTATTAAACTAAACCAGACAATAGTTGATCTATTTAACTAGTCCTGTAATGGTGTTATTATAGACAATAGTTGATCTATTTAACTAGTCCTGTAATAGTGTTATTAAACTAAACCAGACAATAGTTGATCTGTTTAACTAGTCCTGTAATGGTGTTATTATAGACAATAGTTGATCAATTTAACTAGTCCTGTAATGGTGTTATTAAACTAAACCAGACAATAGTTGATCTGTTTAACTAGTCCTGTAATGGTGGTATTAAACTAAACCAGACATCTAACTAGTCCTGTAATGGTGTTATTAAACTAAACCAGACAATAGTTGATCTGTTTAACTAGTCCTGTAATGGTGTTATTAAACTAAACCAGACATCTAACTAGTCCTGTAATTGTGTTATTAAACTAAACCAGACAATAGTTGATCTGTTTACCTGGTCAGGTAATGGTGTTATTATAGACAATAGTTGATCTATTTAACTAGTCCTGTAATGGTGTTATTATAGACAATAGTTGATCTGTTTAACTAGTCCTGTAATGGTGTTATTAAACTAAACCAGACAATAGTTGATCTTCTTAACTAGTCCTGTAATGGTGTTATTAAACTAAACCAGACAATAGTTGATCTGTTTACCTGGTCAGGTAATGGTGTTATTATAGACAATAGTTGATCTATTTAACTAGTCCTGTAATGGTGTTATTATAGACAATAGTTGATCTGTTTAACTAGTCCTGTAATGGTGTTATTAAACTAAACCAGACAATAGTTGATCTGTTTAATTAGTCCTGTAATGGTGTTATTATAGACAATAGTTGATCAATTTAACTAGTCCTGTAATGGTGTTATTAAACTAAAACAGACAATAGTATATATGTTTAACTAGTCCTGTAATGGTGTTATTAAACTAAAACAGACAATAATTGATATGTTTAACTAGTCCTGTAATGGTGTTATTAAACTAAACCAGACAATAGTTGATCTATTTAACTAGGCCTGTAATGGTGTTATTAAACTAAACCAGACATCTAACTAGTCCTGTAATGGTTTTATTAAACTAAACCAGACAATAGTTGATCTGTTTAACTAGTCCTGTAATGGTGTTATTAAACTAAACCAGACATCTAACTAGTCCTGTAATGGTGTTATTAAACTAAACCAGACAATAGTTGATCTGTTTAACTAGTCCTGTAATGGTGTTATTAAACTAAACCAGACAATAGTTGATCTATTTAACTAGGCCTGTAATGGTGTTATTAAACTAAACCAGACATCTAACTTGTCCTGTAATGGTGTTATTATAGACAATAGTTGATCTGTTTAACTAGTCCTGTAATGGTGTTATTAAACTAAACCAGACATCTAACTAGTCCTGTAATGGTGTTATTATAGACAATAGTTGATCTATTTAACTAGTCCTGTAATGGTGTTATTGAACTAAACCAGACAATAGTTGATCTATTTAACTAGTCCTGTAATGGTGTTATTCTAGACAATAGTTGATCTATTTAACTAGTCCTGTAATAGTGTTATGAAACTAAACCAGACAATAGTTGATCTGTTTAACTAGTCCTGTAATGGTGTTATTATAGACAATAGTTGATCTATTTAACTAGTCCTGTAATGGTGTTATTAAACTAAACTAGACATCTAACTAGTCCTGTAATGGTGTTATTAAACTAAACCAGACAATAGTTGATCTATTTAACTAGTCCTGTAATGGTGTTATTATAGACAATAGTTGATCTATTTAACTAGTCCTGTAATAGTGTTATTAAACTAAACCAGACAATAGTTGATCTGTTTAACTAGTCCTGTAATGGTGTTATTATAGACAATAGTTGATCAATTTAACTAGTCCTGTAATGGTGTTATTAAACTAAACCAGACAATAGTTGATCTGTTTAACTAGTCCTGTAATGGTGGTATTAAACTAAACCAGACATCTAACTAGTCCTGTAATGGTGTTATTAAACTAAACCAGACAATAGTTGATCTGTTTAACTAGTCCTGTAATGGTGTTATTAAACTAAACCAGACATCTAACTAGTCCTGTAATTGTGTTATTAAACTAAACCAGACAATAGTTGATCTGTTTACCTGGTCAGGTAATGGTGTTATTATAGACAATAGTTGATCTATTTAACTAGTCCTGTAATGGTGTTATTATAGACAATAGTTGATCTGTTTAACTAATCCTGTAATGGTGTTATTAAACTAAACCAGACAATAGTTGATCTTCTTAACTAGTCCTGTAATGGTGTTATTAAACTAAACCAGACAATAGTTGATCTGTTTACCTGGTCAGGTAATGGTGTTATTATAGACAATAGTTGATCTATTTAACTAGTCCTGTAATGGTGTTATTATAGACAATAGTTGATCTGTTTAACTAGTCCTGTAATGGTGTTATTAAACTAAACCAGACAATAGTTGATCTTCTTAACTAGTCCTGTAATGGTGTTATTAAACTAAACCAGACAATAGTTGATATGTTTACCTGGTCAGGTAATGGTGTTATTATAGATAATAGTTGATCTATTTAACTAGTCCTGTAATGATGTTATTATAGACAATAGTTGATCTGTTTAACTAGTCCTGTAATGGTGTTATTAAACTAAACCAGACAATAGTTGATCTTCTTAACTAGTCCTGTAATGGTGTTATTAAACTAAACCAGACAATAGTTGATCTGTTTACCTGGTCAGGTAATGGTGTTATTATAGACAATAGTTGATCTATTTAACTAGTCCTGTAATGGTGTTATTAAACTAAAACAGACAATAGTTGATATGTTTAACTAGTCCTGTAATGGTGTTATTAAACTAAACCAGACATCTAACTAGTCCTGTAATGGTTTTATTAAACTAAACCAGACAATAGTTGATCTGTTTAACTAGTCCTGTAATGGTGTTATTAAACTAAACCAGACAATAGTTGATCTATTTAACTAGGCCTGTAATGGTGTTATTAAACTAAACCAGACATCTAACTAGTCCTGTAATGGTTTTATTAAACTAAACCAGACAATAGTTGATCTGTTTAACTAGTCCTGTAATGGTGTTATTAAACTAAACCAGACATCTAACTAGTCCTGTAATGGTGTTATTAAACTAAACCAGACAATAGTTGATCTGTTTAACTAGTCCTGTAATGGTGTTATTAAACTAAACCAGACAATAGTTGATCTATTTAACTAGGCCTGTAATGGTGTTATTAAACTAAACCAGACATCTAACTTGTCCTGTAATGGTGTTATTATAGACAATAGTTGATCTGTTTAACTAGTCCTGTAATGGTGTTATTAAACTAAACCAGACATCTAACTAGTCCTGTAATGGTGTTATTATAGACAATAGTTGATCTATTTAACTAGTCCTCTAATGGTGTTATTGAACTAAACCAGACAATAGTTGATCTATTTAACTAGTCCTGTAATGGTGTTATTATAGACAATAGTTGATCTATTTAACTAGTCCTGTAATAGTGTTATTAAACTAAACCAGACAATAGTTGATCTGTTTAACTAGTCCTGTAATGGTGTTATTATAGACAATAGTTGATCAATTTAACTAGTCCTGTAATGGTGTTATTAAACTAAACCAGACAATAGTTGATCTGTTTAACTAGTCCTGTAATGGTGGTATTAAACTAAACCAGACATCTAACTAGTCCTGTAATGGTGTTATTAAACTAAACCAGACAATAGTTGATCTGTTTAACTAGTCCTGTAATGGTGTTATTAAACTAAACCAGACATCTAACTAGTCCTGTAATTGTGTTATTAAACTAAACCAGACAATAGTTGATCTGTTTACCTGGTCAGGTAATGGTGTTATTATAGACAATAGTTGATCTATTTAACTAGTCCTGTAATGGTGTTATTATAGACAATAGTTGATCTGTTTAACTAGTCCTGTAATGGTGTTATTAAACTAAACCAGACAATAGTTGATCTTCTTAACTAGTCCTGTAATGGTGTTATTAAACTAAACCAGACAATAGTTGATCTGTTTACCTGGTCAGGTAATGGTGTTATTATAGACAATAGTTGATCTATTTAACTAGTCCTGTAATGGTGTTATTATAGACAATAGTTGATCTGTTTAACTAGTCCTGTAATGGTGTTATTAAACTAAACCAGACAATAGTTGATCTTCTTAACTAGTCCTGTAATGGTGTTATTAAACTAAACCAGACAATAGTTGATATGTTTACCTGGTCAGGTAATGGTGTTATTATAGACAATAGTTGATCTATTTAACTAGTCCTGTAATGATGTTATTATAGACAATAGTTGATCTGTTTAACTAGTCCTGTAATGGTGTTATTAAACTAAACCAGACAATAGTTGATCTTCTTAACTAGTCCTGTAATGGTGTTATTAAACTAAACCAGACAATAGTTGATCTGTTTACCTGGTCAGGTAATGGTGTTATTATAGACAATAGTTGATCTATTTAACTAGTCCTGTAATGGTGTTATTAAACTAAAACAGACAATAGTTGATATGTTTAACTAGTCCTGTAATGGTGTTATTAAACTAAACCAGACATCTAACTAGTCCTGTAATGGTTTTATTAAACTAAACCAGACAATAGTTGATCTGTTTAACTAGTCCTGTAATGGTGTTATTAAACTAAACCAGACAATAGTCGATCTATTTAACTAGGCCTGTAATGGTGTTATTAAACTAAACCAGACATCTAACTAGTCCTGTAATGGTTTTATTAAACTAAACCAGACAATAGTTGATCTGTTTAACTAGTCCTGTAATGGTGTTATTAAACTAAACCAGACATCTAACTAGTCCTGTAATGGTGTTATTAAACTAAACCAGACAATAGTTGATCTGTTTAACTAGTCCTGTAATGGTGTTATTAAACTAAACCAGACAATAGTTGATCTATTTAACTAGGCCTGTAATGGTGTTATTAAACTAAACCAGACATCTAACTTGTCCTGTAATGGTGTTATTATAGACAATAGTTGATCTGTTTAACTAGTCCTGTAATGGTGTTATTAAACTAAACCAGACATCTAACTAGTCCTGTAATGGTGTTATTATAGACAATAGTTGATCTATTTAACTAGTCCTGTAATGGTGTTATTAAACTAAACCAGACAATAGTTGATCTATTTAACTAGTCCTGTAATGGTGTTATTGAACTAAACCAGACAATAGTTGATCTATTTAACTAGTCCTGTAATGGTGTTATTCTAGACAATAGTTGATCTATTTAACTAGTCCTGTAATAGTGTTATGAAACTAAACCAGACAATAGTTGATCTGTTTAACTAGTCCTGTAATGGTGTTATTATAGACAATAGTTGATCTATTTAACTAGTCCTGTAATGGTGTTATTAAACTAAACTAGACATCTAACTAGTCCTGTAATGGTGTTATTAAACTAAACCAGACAATAGTTGATCTATTTAACTAGTCCTGTAATGGTGTTATTATAGACAATAGTTGATCTATTTAACTAGTCCTGTAATAGTGTTATTAAACTAAACCAGACAATAGTTGATCTGTTTAACTAGTCCTGTAATGGTGTTATTATAGACAATAGTTGATCAATTTAACTAGTCCTGTAATGGTGTTATTAAACTAAACCAGACAATAGTTGATCTGTTTAACTAGTCCTGTAATGGTGGTATTAAACTAAACCAGACATCTAACTAGTCCTGTAATGGTGTTATTAAACTAAACCAGACAATAGTTGATCTGTTTAACTAGTCCTGTAATGGTGTTATTAAACTAAACCAGACATCTAACTAGTCCTGTAATTGTGTTATTAAACTAAACCAGACAATAGTTGATCTGTTTACCTGGTCAGGTAATGGTGTTATTATAGACAATAGTTGATCTATTTAACTAGTCCTGTAATGGTGTTATTATAGACAATAGTTGATCTGTTTAACTAGTCCTGTAATGGTGTTATTAAACTAAACCAGACAATAGTTGATCTTCTTAACTAGTCCTGTAATGGTGTTATTAAAATAAACCAGACAATAGTTGATATGTTTACCTGGTCAGGTAATGGTGTTATTATAGACAATAGTTGATCTATTTAACTAGTCCTGTAATGATGTTATTATAGACAATAGTTGATCTGTTTAACTAGTCCTGTAATGGTGTTATTAAACTAAACCAGACAATAGTTGATCTTCTTAACTAGTCCTGTAATGGTGTTATTAAACTAAACCAGACAATAGTTGATCTGTTTACCTGGTCAGGTAATGGTGTTATTATAGACAATAGTTGATCTATTTAACTAGTCCTGTAATGGTGTTATTAAACTAAAACAGACAATAGTTGATATGTTTAACTAGTCCTGTAATGGTGTTATTAAACTAAACCAGACATCTAACTAGTCCTGTAATGGTTTTATTAAACTAAACCAGACAATAGTTGATCTGTTTAACTAGTCCTGTAATGGTGTTATTAAACTAAACCAGACAATAGTTGATCTATTTAACTAGGCCTGTAATGGTGTTATTAAACTAAACCAGACATCTAACTAGTCCTGTAATGGTTTTATTAAACTAAACCAGACAATAGTTGATCTGTTTAACTAGTCCTGTAATGGTGTTATTAAACTAAACCAGACATCTAACTAGTCCTGTAATGGTGTTATTAAACTAAACCAGACAATAGTTGATCTATTTAACTAGTCCTGTAATGGTGTTATTAAACTAAACTAGACATCTAACTAGTCCTGTAATGGTGTTATTAAACTAAACCAGACAATAGTTGATCTATTTAACTAGTCCTGTAATGGTGTTATTATAGACAATAGTTGATCTATTTAACTAGTCCTGTAATGGTTTTATTAAACTAAACCAGACAATAGTTGATCAATTTAACTAGTCCTGTAATGGTGTTATTAAACTAAACCAGACAATAGTTGATCTGTTTAACTAGTCCTGTAATGGTGTTATTAAACTAAACCAGACATCTAACTAGTCCTGTAATTGTGTTATTAAACTAAACCAGACAATAGTTGATCTGTTTACCTGGTCAGGTAATTGTGTTATTATAGACAATAGTTGATCTATTTAACTAGTCCTGTAATGGTGTTATTATAGACAATAGTTGATCTGTTTAACTAGTCCTGTAATGGTGTTATTAAACTAAACCAGACAATAGTTGATCTTCTTAACTAGTCCTGTAATGGTGTTATTATAGACAATAGTTGATCTATTTAACTAGTCCTGTAATGGTGTTATTATAGACAATAGTTGATCTGTTTAACTAGTCCTGTAATGGTGTTATTAAACTAAACCAGACAATAGTTGATCTGTTTAACTAGTCCTGTAATGGTGTTATTATAGACAATAGTTGATCAATTTAACTAGTCCTGTAATGGTGTTATTAAACTAAAACAGACAATAGTTGATCTGTTTAACTAGTCCTGTAATGGTGTTATTAAACTAAACCAGACATCTAACTAGTCCTGTAATTGTGTTATTAAACTAAACCAGACAATAGTTGATCTGTTTACCTGGTCAGGTAATGGTGTTATTATAGACAATAGTTGATCTATTTAACTAGTCCTGTAATGGTGTTATTATAGACAATAGTTGATCTGTTTAACTAGTCCTGTAATGGTGTTATTAAACTAAACCAGACAATAGTTGATCTGTTTACCTGGTCAGGTAATGGTGTTATTATAGACAATAGTTGATCTATTTAACTAGTCCTGTAATGGTGTTATTAAACTAAAACAGACAATAGTTGATATGTTTAACTAGTCCTGTAATGGTGTTATTAAACTAAACCAGACATCTAACTAGTCCTGTAATGGTTTTATTAAACTAAACCAGACAATAGTTGATCTGTTTAACTAGTCCTGTAATGGTGTTATTAAACTAAACCAGACAATAGTCGATCTATTTAACTAGGCCTGTAATGGTGTTATTAAACTAAACCAGACATCTAACTAGTCCTGTAATGGTTTTATTAAACTAAACCAGACAATAGTTGATCTGTTTAACTAGTCCTGTAATGGTGTTATTAAACTAAACCAGACATCTAACTAGTCCTGTAATGGTGTTATTAAACTAAACCAGACAATAGTTGATCTGTTTAACTAGTCCTGTAATGGTGTTATTAAACTAAACCAGACAATAGTTGATCTATTTAACTAGGCCTGTAATGGTGTTATTAAACTAAACCAGACATCTAACTTGTCCTGTAATGGTGTTATTATAGACAATAGTTGATCTGTTTAACTAGTCCTGTAATGGTGTTATTAAACTAAACCAGACATCTAACTAGTCCTGTAATGGTGTTATTATAGACAATAGTTGATCTATTTAACTAGTCCTGTAATGGTGTTATTAAACTAAACCAGACAATAGTTGATCTATTTAACTAGTCCTGTAATGGTGTTATTGAACTAAACCAGACAATAGTTGATCTATTTAACTAGTCCTGTAATGGTGTTATTCTAGACAATAGTTGATCTATTTAACTAGTCCTGTAATAGTGTTATGAAACTAAACCAGACAATAGTTGATCTGTTTAACTAGTCCTGTAATGGTGTTATTATAGACAATAGTTGATCTATTTAACTAGTCCTGTAATGGTGTTATTAAACTAAACTAGACATCTAACTAGTCCTGTAATGGTGTTATTAAACTAAACCAGACAATAGTTGATCTATTTAACTAGTCCTGTAATGGTGTTATTATAGACAATAGTTGATCTATTTAACTAGTCCTGTAATAGTGTTATTAAACTAAACCAGACAATAGTTGATCTGTTTAACTAGTCCTGTAATGGTGTTATTATAGACAATAGTTGATCAATTTAACTAGTCCTGTAATGGTGTTATTAAACTAAACCAGACAATAGTTGATCTGTTTAACTAGTCCTGTAATGGTGGTATTAAACTAAACCAGACATCTAACTAGTCCTGTAATGGTGTTATTAAACTAAACCAGACAATAGTTGATCTGTTTAACTAGTCCTGTAATGGTGTTATTAAACTAAACCAGACATCTAACTAGTCCTGTAATTGTGTTATTAAACTAAACCAGACAATAGTTGATCTGTTTACCTGGTCAGGTAATGGTGTTATTATAGACAATAGTTGATCTATTTAACTAGTCCTGTAATGGTGTTATTATAGACAATAGTTGATCTGTTTAACTAGTCCTGTAATGGTGTTATTAAACTAAACCAGACAATAGTTGATCTTCTTAACTAGTCCTGTAATGGTGTTATTAAAATAAACCAGACAATAGTTGATATGTTTACCTGGTCAGGTAATGGTGTTATTATAGACAATAGTTGATCTATTTAACTAGTCCTGTAATGATGTTATTATAGACAATAGTTGATCTGTTTAACTAGTCCTGTAATGGTGTTATTAAACTAAACCAGACAATAGTTGATCTTCTTAACTAGTCCTGTAATGGTGTTATTAAACTAAACCAGACAATAGTTGATCTGTTTACCTGGTCAGGTAATGGTGTTATTATAGACAATAGTTGATCTATTTAACTAGTCCTGTAATGGTGTTATTAAACTAAAACAGACAATAGTTGATATGTTTAACTAGTCCTGTAATGGTGTTATTAAACTAAACCAGACATCTAACTAGTCCTGTAATGGTTTTATTAAACTAAACCAGACAATAGTTGATCTGTTTAACTAGTCCTGTAATGGTGTTATTAAACTAAACCAGACAATAGTTGATCTATTTAACTAGGCCTGTAATGGTGTTATTAAACTAAACCAGACATCTAACTAGTCCTGTAATGGTTTTATTAAACTAAACCAGACAATAGTTGATCTGTTTAACTAGTCCTGTAATGGTGTTATTAAACTAAACCAGACATCTAACTAGTCCTGTAATGGTGTTATTAAACTAAACCAGACAATAGTTGATCTATTTAACTAGTCCTGTAATGGTGTTATTAAACTAAACTAGACATCTAACTAGTCCTGTAATGGTGTTATTAAACTAAACCAGACAATAGTTGATCTATTTAACTAGTCCTGTAATGGTGTTATTATAGACAATAGTTGATCTATTTAACTAGTCCTGTAATGGTTTTATTAAACTAAACCAGACAATAGTTGATCAATTTAACTAGTCCTGTAATGGTGTTATTAAACTAAACCAGACAATAGTTGATCTGTTTAACTAGTCCTGTAATGGTGTTATTAAACTAAACCAGACATCTAACTAGTCCTGTAATTGTGTTATTAAACTAAACCAGACAATAGTTGATCTGTTTACCTGGTCAGGTAATTGTGTTATTATAGACAATAGTTGATCTATTTAACTAGTCCTGTAATGGTGTTATTATAGACAATAGTTGATCTGTTTAACTAGTCCTGTAATGGTGTTATTAAACTAAACCAGACAATAGTTGATCTTCTTAACTAGTCCTGTAATGGTGTTATTATAGACAATAGTTGATCTATTTAACTAGTCCTGTAATGGTGTTATTATAGACAATAGTTGATCTGTTTAACTAGTCCTGTAATGGTGTTATTAAACTAAACCAGACAATAGTTGATCTGTTTAACTAGTCCTGTAATGGTGTTATTATAGACAATAGTTGATCAATTTAACTAGTCCTGTAATGGTGTTATTAAACTAAAACAGACAATAGTTGATCTGTTTAACTAGTCCTGTAATGGTGTTATTAAACTAAACCAGACATCTAACTAGTCCTGTAATTGTGTTATTAAACTAAACCAGACAATAGTTGATCTGTTTACCTGGTCAGGTAATGGTGTTATTATAGACAATAGTTGATCTATTTAACTAGTCCTGTAATGGTGTTATTATAGACAATAGTTGATCTGTTTAACTAGTCCTGTAATGGTGTTATTAAACTAAACCAGACAATAGTTGATATGTTTACCTGGTCAGGTAATGGTGTTATTATAGACAATAGTTGATCTATTTAACTAGTCCTGTAATGATGTTATTATAGACAATAGTTGATCTGTTTAACTAGTCCTGTAATGGTGTTATTAAACTAAACCAGACAATAGTTGATCTTCTTAACTAGTCCTGTAATGGTGTTATTAAACTAAACCAGACAATAGTTGATCTGTTTACCTGGTCAGGTAATGGTGTTATTATAGACAATAGTTGATCTATTTAACTAGTCCTGTAATGGTGTTATTAAACTAAAACAGACAATAGTTGATATGTTTAACTAGTCCTGTAATGGTGTTATTAAACTAAACCAGACATCTAACTAGTCCTGTAATGGTTTTATTAAACTAAACCAGACAATAGTTGATCTGTTTAACTAGTCCTGTAATGGTGTTATTAAACTAAACCAGACAATAGTTGATCTATTTAACTAGGCCTGTAATGGTGTTATTAAACTAAACCAGACATCTAACTAGTCCTGTAATGGTTTTATTAAACTAAACCAGACAATAGTTGATCTGTTTAACTAGTCCTGTAATGGTGTTATTAAACTAAACCAGACATCTAACTAGTCCTGTAATGGTGTTATTAAACTAAACCAGACAATAGTTGATCTATTTAACTAGTCCTGTAATGGTGTTATTAAACTAAACTAGACATCTAACTAGTCCTGTAATGGTGTTATTAAACTAAACCAGACAATAGTTGATCTATTTAACTAGTCCTGTAATGGTGTTATTATAGACAATAGTTGATCTATTTAACTAGTCCTGTAATGGTTTTATTAAACTAAACCAGACAATAGTTGATCAATTTAACTAGTCCTGTAATGGTGTTATTAAACTAAACCAGACAATAGTTGATCTGTTTAACTAGTCCTGTAATGGTGTTATTAAACTAAACCAGACATCTAACTAGTCCTGTAATTGTGTTATTAAACTAAACCAGACAATAGTTGATCTGTTTACCTGGTCAGGTAATTGTGTTATTATAGACAATAGTTGATCTATTTAACTAGTCCTGTAATGGTGTTATTATAGACAATAGTTGATCTGTTTAACTAGTCCTGTAATGGTGTTATTAAACTAAACCAGACAATAGTTGATCTTCTTAACTAGTCCTGTAATGGTGTTATTAAACTAAACCAGACAATATTTGATCTGTTTACCTGGTCAGGTAATGGTGTTATTATAGACAATAGTTGATCTATTTAACTAGTCCTGTAATGGTGTTATTATAGACAATAGTTGATCTGTTTAACTAGTCCTGTAATGGTGTTATTAAACTAAACCAGACAATAGTTGATCTGTTTAACTAGTCCTGTAATGGTGTTATTATAGACAATAGTTGATCAATTTAACTAGTCCTGTAATGGTGTTATTAAACTAAAACAGACAATAGTTGATCTGTTTAACTAGTCCTGTAATGGTGTTATTAAACTAAACCAGACATCTAACTAGTCCTGTAATTGTGTTATTAAACTAAACCAGACAATAGTTGATCTGTTTACCTGGTCAGGTAATGGTGTTATTATAGACAATAGTTGATCTATTTAACTAGTCCTGTAATGGTGTTATTATAGACAATAGTTGATCTGTTTAACTAGTCCTGTAATGGTGTTATTAAACTAAACCAGACAATAGTTGATCTGTTTACCTGGTCAGGTAATGGTGTTATTATAGACAATAGTAGATCTATTTAACCAGTCCTGTAATGGTGTTATTATAGACAGTAGTTGATCTGTTTAACTAGTCCTGTAATGGTGTTATTAAACTAAACCAGACAATAGTTGATCTTCTTAACTAGTCCTGTAATGGTGTTATTAAACTAAACCAGACAATAGTTGATATGTTTACCTGGTCAGGTAATGGTGTTATTATAGACAATAGTTGATCTATTTAACTAGTCCTGTAATGATGTTATTATAGACAATAGTTGATCTGTTTAACTAGTCCTGTAATGGTGTTATTAAACTAAACCAGACAATAGTTGATCTTCTTAACTAGTCCTGTAATGGTGTTATTAAACTAAACCAGACAATAGTTGATCTGTTTACCTGGTCAGGTAATGGTGTTATTATAGACAATAGTTGATCTATTTAACTAGTCCTGTAATGGTGTTATTAAACTAAAACAGACAATAGTTGATATGTTTAACTAGTCCTGTAATGGTGTTATTAAACTAAACCAGACATCTAACTAGTCCTGTAATGGTTTTATTAAACTAAACCAGACAATAGTTGATCTGTTTAACTAGTCCTGTAATGGTGTTATTAAACTAAACCAGACAATAGTTGATCTATTTAACTAGGCCTGTAATGGTGTTATTAAACTAAACCAGACATCTAACTAGTCCTGTAATGGTTTTATTAAACTAAACCAGACAATAGTTGATCTGTTTAACTAGTCCTGTAATGGTGTTATTAAACTAAACCAGACATCTAACTAGTCCTGTAATGGTGTTATTAAACTAAACCAGACAATAGTTGATCTATTTAACTAGTCCTGTAATGGTGTTATTAAACTAAACCAGACATCTAACTAGTCCTGTAATGGTTTTATTAAACTAAACCAGACAATAGTTGATCTGTTTAACTAGTCCTGTAATGGTGTTATTAAACTAAACCAGACAATAGTTGATCTATTTAACTAGGCCTGTAATGGTGTTATTAAACTAAACCAGACATCTAACTAGTCCTGTAATGGTTTTATTAAACTAAACCAGACAATAGTTGATCTGTTTAACTAGTCCTGTAATGGTGTTATTAAACTAAACCAGACATCTAACTAGTCCTGTAATGGTGTTATTAAACTAAACCAGACAATAGTTGATCTGTTTAACTAGTCCTGTAATGGTGTTATTAAACTAAACCAGACAATAGTTGATCTGTTTAACTAGTCCTGTAATGGTGTTATTATAGACAATAGTTGATCAATTTAACTAGTCCTGTAATGGTGTTATTAAACTAAAACAGACAATAGTTGATCTGTTTAACTAGTCCTGTAATGGTGTTATTAAACTAAACCAGACATCTAACTAGTCCTGTAATTGTGTTATTAAACTAAACCAGACAATAGTTGATCTGTTTACCTGGTCAGGTAATGGTGTTATTATAGACAATAGTTGATCTATTTAACTAGTCCTGTAATGGTGTTATTATAGACAATAGTTGATCTGTTTAACTAGTCCTGTAATGGTGTTATTAAACTAAACCAGACAATAGTTGATCTGTTTACCTGGTCAGGTAATGGTGTTATTATAGACAATAGTTGATCTATTTAACTAGTCCTGTAATGGTGTTATTATAGACAATAGTTGATCTGTTTAACTAGTCCTGTAATGGTGTTATTAAACTAAACCAGACAATAGTTGATCTTCTTAACTAGTCCTGTAATGGTGTTATTAAAATAAACCAGACAATAGTTGATATGTTTACCTGGTCAGGTAATGGTGTTATTATAGACAATAGTTGATCTATTTAACTAGTCCTGTAATGATGTTATTATAGACAATAGTTGATCTGTTTAACTAGTCCTGTAATGGTGTTATTAAACTAAACCAGACAATAGTTGATCTTCTTAACTAGTCCTGTAATGGTGTTATTAAACTAAACCAGACAATAGTTGATCTGTTTACCTGGTCAGGTAATGGTGTTATTATAGACAATAGTTGATCTATTTAACTAGTCCTGTAATGGTGTTATTAAACTAAAACAGACAATAGTTGATATGTTTAACTAGTCCTGTAATGGTGTTATTAAACTAAACCAGACATCTAACTAGTCCTGTAATGGTTTTATTAAACTAAACCAGACAATAGTTGATCTGTTTAACTAGTCCTGTAATGGTGTTATTAAACTAAACCAGACAATAGTTGATCTATTTAACTAGGCCTGTAATGGTGTTATTAAACTAAACCAGACATCTAACTAGTCCTGTAATGGTTTTATTAAACTAAACCAGACAATAGTTGATCTGTTTAACTAGTCCTGTAATGGTGTTATTAAACTAAACCAGACATCTAACTAGTCCTGTAATGGTGTTATTAAACTAAACCAGACAATAGTTGATCTATTTAACTAGTCCTGTAATGGTGTTATTAAACTAAACTAGACATCTAACTAGTCCTGTAATGGTGTTATTAAACTAAACCAGACAATAGTTGATCTATTTAACTAGTCCTGTAATGGTGTTATTATAGACAATAGTTGATCTATTTAACTAGTCCTGTAATGGTTTTATTAAACTAAACCAGACAATAGTTGATCAATTTAACTAGTCCTGTAATGGTGTTATTAAACTAAACCAGACAATAGTTGATCTGTTTAACTAGTCCTGTAATGGTGTTATTAAACTAAACCAGACATCTAACTAGTCCTGTAATTGTGTTATTAAACTAAATCAGACAATAGTTGATCTGTTTACCTGGTCAGGTAATTGTGTTATTATAGACAATAGTTGATCTATTTAACTAGTCCTGTAATGGTGTTATTATAGACAATAGTTGATCTGTTTAACTAGTCCTGTAATGGTGTTATTAAACTAAACCAGACAATAGTTGATCTTCTTAACTAGTCCTGTAATGGTGTTATTAAACTAAACCAGACAATATTTGATCTGTTTACCTGGTCAGGTAATGGTGTTATTATAGACAATAGTTGATCTATTTAACTAGTCCTGTAATGGTGTTATTATAGACAATAGTTGATCTGTTTAACTAGTCCTGTAATGGTGTTATTAAACTAAACCAGACAATAGTTGATCTGTTTAACTAGTCCTGTAATGGTGTTATTATAGACAATAGTTGATCAATTTAACTAGTCCTGTAATGGTGTTATTAAACTAAAACAGACAATAGTTGATCTGTTTAACTAGTCCTGTAATGGTGTTATTAAACTAAACCAGACATCTAACTAGTCCTGTAATTGTGTTATTAAACTAAACCAGACAATAGTTGATCTGTTTACCTGGTCAGGTAATGGTGTTATTATAGACAATAGTTGATCTATTTAACTAGTCCTGTAATGGTGTTATTATAGACAATAGTTGATCTGTTTAACTAGTCCTGTAATGGTGTTATTAAACTAAACCAGACAATAGTTGATCTTCTTAACTAGTCCTGTAATGGTGTTATTAAACTAAACCAGACATCTAACTAGTCCTGTAATGGTTTTATTAAACTAAACCAGACAATAGTTGATCTGTTTAACTAGTCCTGTAATGGTGTTATTAAACTAAACCAGACATCTAACTAGTCCTGTAATGGTGTTATTAAACTAAACCAGACAATAGTTGATCTGTTTAACTAGTCCTGTAATGGTGTTATTAAACTAAACCAGACAATAGTTGATCTGTTTAACTAGTCCTGTAATGGTGTTATTATAGACAATAGTTGATCAATTTAACTAGTCCTGTAATGGTGTTATTAAACTAAAACAGACAATAGTTGATCTGTTTAACTAGTCCTGTAATGGTGTTATTAAACTAAACCAGACATCTAACTAGTCCTGTAATTGTGTTATTAAACTAAACCAGACAATAGTTGATCTGTTTACCTGGTCAGGTAATGGTGTTATTATAGACAATAGTTGATCTATTTAACTAGTCCTGTAATGGTGTTATTATAGACAATAGTTGATCTGTTTAACTAGTCCTGTAATGGTGTTATTAAACTAAACCAGACAATAGTTGATCTGTTTACCTGGTCAGGTAATGGTGTTATTATAGACAATAGTTGATCTATTTAACTAGTCCTGTAATGGTGTTATTATAGACAATAGTTGATCTGTTTAACTAGTCCTGTAATGGTGTTATTAAACTAAACCAGACAATAGTTGATCTTCTTAACTAGTCCTGTAATGGTGTTATTAAAATAAACCAGACAATAGTTGATATGTTTACCTGGTCAGGTAATGGTGTTATTATAGACAATAGTTGATCTATTTAACTAGTCCTGTAATGATGTTATTATAGACAATAGTTGATCTGTTTAACTAGTCCTGTAATGGTGTTATTAAACTAAACCAGACAATAGTTGATCTTCTTAACTAGTCCTGTAATGGTGTTATTAAACTAAACCAGACAATAGTTGATCTGTTTACCTGGTCAGGTAATGGTGTTATTATAGACAATAGTTGATCTATTTAACTAGTCCTGTAATGGTGTTATTAAACTAAAACAGACAATAGTTGATATGTTTAACTAGTCCTGTAATGGTGTTATTAAACTAAACCAGACATCTAACTAGTCCTGTAATGGTTTTATTAAACTAAACCAGACAATAGTTGATCTGTTTAACTAGTCCTGTAATGGTGTTATTAAACTAAACCAGACAATAGTTGATCTATTTAACTAGGCCTGTAATGGTGTTATTAAACTAAACCAGACATCTAACTAGTCCTGTAATGGTTTTATTAAACTAAACCAGACAATAGTTGATCTGTTTAACTAGTCCTGTAATGGTGTTATTAAACTAAACCAGACATCTAACTAGTCCTGTAATGGTGTTATTAAACTAAACCAGACAATAGTTGATCTATTTAACTAGTCCTGTAATGGTGTTATTAAACTAAACTAGACATCTAACTAGTCCTGTAATGGTGTTATTAAACTAAACCAGACAATAGTTGATCTATTTAACTAGTCCTGTAATGGTGTTATTATAGACAATAGTTGATCTATTTAACTAGTCCTGTAATGGTTTTATTAAACTAAACCAGACAATAGTTGATCAATTTAACTAGTCCTGTAATGGTGTTATTAAACTAAACCAGACAATAGTTGATCTGTTTAACTAGTCCTGTAATGGTGTTATTAAACTAAACCAGACATCTAACTAGTCCTGTAATTGTGTTATTAAACTAAATCAGACAATAGTTGATCTGTTTACCTGGTCAGGTAATTGTGTTATTATAGACAATAGTTGATCTATTTAACTAGTCCTGTAATGGTGTTATTATAGACAATAGTTGATCTGTTTAACTAGTCCTGTAATGGTGTTATTAAACTAAACCAGACAATAGTTGATCTTCTTAACTAGTCCTGTAATGGTGTTATTAAACTAAACCAGACAATATTTGATCTGTTTACCTGGTCAGGTAATGGTGTTATTATAGACAATAGTTGATCTATTTAACTAGTCCTGTAATGGTGTTATTATAGACAATAGTTGATCTGTTTAACTAGTCCTGTAATGGTGTTATTAAACTAAACCAGACAATAGTTGATCTGTTTAACTAGTCCTGTAATGGTGTTATTATAGACAATAGTTGATCAATTTAACTAGTCCTGTAATGGTGTTATTAAACTAAAACAGACAATAGTTGATCTGTTTAACTAGTCCTGTAATGGTGTTATTAAACTAAACCAGACATCTAACTAGTCCTGTAATTGTGTTATTAAACTAAACCAGACAATAGTTGATCTGTTTACCTGGTCAGGTAATGGTGTTATTATAGACAATAGTTGATCTATTTAACTAGTCCTGTAATGGTGTTATTATAGACAATAGTTGATCTGTTTAACTAGTCCTGTAATGGTGTTATTAAACTAAACCAGACAATAGTTGATCTGTTTACCTGGTCAGGTAATGGTGTTATTATAGACAATAGTTGATCTATTTAACTAGTCCTGTAATGGTGTTATTATAGACAGTAGTTGATCTGTTTAACTAGTCCTGTAATGGTGTTATTAAACTAAACCAGACAATAGTTGATCTTCTTAACTAGTCCTGTAATGGTGTTATTAAACTAAACCAGACAATAGTTGATATGTTTACCTGGTCAGGTAATGGTGTTATTATAGACAATAGTTGATCTATTTAACTAGTCCTGTAATGATGTTATTATAGACAATAGTTGATCTGTTTAACTAGTCCTGTAATGGTGTTATTAAACTAAACCAGACAATAGTTGATCTTCTTAACTAGTCCTGTAATGGTGTTATTAAACTAAACCAGACAATAGTTGATCTGTTTACCTGGTCAGGTAATGGTGTTATTATAGACAATAGTTGATCTATTTAACTAGTCCTGTAATGGTGTTATTAAACTAAAACAGACAATAGTTGATATGTTTAACTAGTCCTGTAATGGTGTTATTAAACTAAACCAGACATCTAACTAGTCCTGTAATGGTTTTATTAAACTAAACCAGACAATAGTTGATCTGTTTAACTAGTCCTGTAATGGTGTTATTAAACTAAACCAGACAATAGTTGATCTATTTAACTAGGCCTGTAATGGTGTTATTAAACTAAACCAGACATCTAACTAGTCCTGTAATGGTTTTATTAAACTAAACCAGACAATAGTTGATCTGTTTAACTAGTCCTGTAATGGTGTTATTAAACTAAACCAGACATCTAACTAGTCCTGTAATGGTGTTATTAAACTAAACCAGACAATAGTTGATCTATTTAACTAGTCCTGTAATGGTGTTATTAAACTAAACCAGACATCTAACTAGTCCTGTAATGGTTTTATTAAACTAAACCAGACAATAGTTGATCTGTTTAACTAGTCCTGTAATGGTGTTATTAAACTAAACCAGACAATAGTTGATCTATTTAACTAGGCCTGTAATGGTGTTATTAAACTAAACCAGACATCTAACTAGTCCTGTAATGGTTTTATTAAACTAAACCAGACAATAGTTGATCTGTTTAACTAGTCCTGTAATGGTGTTATTAAACTAAACCAGACATCTAACTAGTCCTGTAATGGTGTTATTAAACTAAACCAGACAATAGTTGATCTATTTAACTAGTCCTGTAATGGTGTTATTAAACTAAACCAGACAATAGTTGATCTATTTAACTAGTCCTGTAATGGTGTTATTAAACTAAACCAGACATCTAACTAGTCCTGTAATGGTTTTATTAAACTAAACCAGACAATAGTTGATCTGTTTAACTAGTCCTGTAATGGTGTTATTAAACTAAACCAGACAATAGTTGATCTATTTAACTAGGCCTGTAATGGTGTTAGTAAACTAAACCAGACATCTAACTAGTCCTGTAATGGTTTTATTAAACTAAACCAGACAATAGTTGATCTGTTTAACTAGTCCTGTAATGGTGTTATTAAACTAAACCAGACATCTAACTAGTTCTGTAATGGTGTTATTAAACTAAACCAGACAATAGTTGATCTATTTAACTAGTCCTGTAATGGTGTTATTAAACTAAACCAGACAATAGTTGATCTATTTAACTAGGCCTGTAATGGTGTTATTAAACTAAACCAGACAATAGTTGATCTATTTAACTAGGCCTGTAATGGTGTTATTAAACTAAACCAGACATCTAACTAGTCCTGTAATGGTTTTATTAAACTAAACCAGACAATAGTTGATCTGTTTAACTAGTCCTGTAATGGTGTTATTAAACTAAACCAGACAATCGTTGATCTATTTAACTAGTCCTGTAATGGTGTTATTAAACTAAACTAGACATCTAACTAGTCCTGTAATGGTGTTATTAAACTAAACCAGACAATAGTTGATCTATTTAACTAGTCCTGTAATGGTGTTATTAAACTAAACCAGACAATAGTTGATCTTCTTAACTAGTCCTGTAATGGTGTTATTAAACTAAACCAGACAATAGTTGATATGTTTACCTGGTCAGGTAATGGTGTTATTATAGACAATAGTTGATCTATTTAACTAGTCCTGTAATGATGTTATTATAGACAATAGTTGATCTGTTTAACTAGTCCTGTAATGGTGTTATTAAACTAAACCAGACAATAGTTGATCTTCTTAACTAGTCCTGTAATGGTGTTATTAAACTAAACCAGACAATAGTTGATCTGTTTACCTGGTCAGGTAATGGTGTTATTATAGACAATAGTTGAGCTATTTAACTAGTCCTGTAATGGTGTTATTAAACTAAAACAGACAATAGTTGATATGTTTAACTAGTCCTGTAATGGTGTTATTAAACTAAACCAGACATCTAACTAGTCCTGTAATGGTTTTATTAAACTAAACCAGACAATAGTTGATCTGTTTAACTAGTCCTGTAATGGTGTTATTAAACTAAACCAGACAATAGTTGATCTATTTAACTAGGCCTGTAATGGTGTTATTAAACTAAACCAGACATCTAACTAGTCCTGTAATGGTTTTATTAAACTAAACCAGACAATAGTTGATCTGTTTAACTAGTCCTGTAATGGTGTTATTAAACTAAACCAGACATCTAACTAGTCCTGTAATGGTGTTATTAAACTAAACCAGACAATAGTTGATCTATTTAACTAGTCCTGTAATGGTGTTATTAAACTAAACTAGACATCTAACTAGTCCTGTAATGGTGTTATTAAACTAAACCAGACAATAGTTGATCTATTTAACTAGTCCTGTAATGGTGTTATAATAGACAATAGTTGATCTATTTAACTAGTCCTGTAATGGTGTTATTAAACTAAACCAGACAATAGTTGATCTGTTTAACTAGTCCTGTAATGGTGTTATTAAACTAAACCAGACATCTAACTAGTCCTGTAATTGTGTTATTAAACTAAACCAGACAATAGTTGATATGTTTACCTGGTCAGGTAATTGTGTTATTATAGACAATAGTTGATCTATTTAACTAGTCCTGTAATGGTGTTATTATAGACAATAGTTGATCTGTTTAACTAGTCCTGTAATGGTGTTATTAAACTAAACCAGACAATAGTTGATCTTCTTAACTAGTCCTGTAATGGTGTTATTATAGACAATAGTTGATCAATTTAACTAGTCCTGTAATGGTGTTATTAAACTAAAACAGACAATAGTTGATCTGTTTAACTAGTCCTGTAATGGTGTTATTAAACTAAACCAGACATCTAACTAGTCCTGTAATTGTGTTATTAAACTAAACCAGACAATAGTTGATCTGTTTACCTGGTCAGGTAATGGTGTTATTATAGACAATAGTTGATCTATTTAACTAGTCCTGTAATGGTGTTATTATAGACAATAGTTGATCTGTTTAACTAGTCCTGTAATGGTGTTATTAAACTAAACCAGACAATAGTTGATCTGTTTACCTGGTCAGGTAATGGTGTTATTATAGACAATAGTTGATCTATTTAACTAGTCCTGTAATGGTGTTATTATAGACAGTAGTTGATCTGTTTAACTAGTCCTGTAATGGTGTTATTAAACTAAACCAGACAATAGTTGATCTTCTTAACTAGTCCTGTAATGGTGTTATTAAACTAAACCAGACAATAGTTGATATGTTTACCTGGTCAGGTAATGGTGTTATTATAGACAATAGTTGATCTATTTAACTAGTCCTGTAATGATGTTATTATAGACAATAGTTGATCTGTTTAACTAGTCCTGTAATGGTGTTATTAAACTAAACCAGACAATAGTTGATCTTCTTAACTAGTCCTGTAATGGTGTTATTAAACTAAACCAGACAATAGTTGATCTGTTTACCTGGTCAGGTAATGGTGTTATTATAGACAATAGTTGATCTATTTAACTAGTCCTGTAATGGTGTTATTAAACTAAAACAGACAATAGTTGATATGTTTAACTAGTCCTGTAATGGTGTTATTAAACTAAACCAGACATCTAACTAGTCCTGTAATGGTTTTATTAAACTAAACCAGACAATAGTTGATCTGTTTAACTAGTCCTGTAATGGTGTTATTAAACTAAACCAGACAATAGTTGATCTATTTAACTAGGCCTGTAATGGTGTTATTAAACTAAACCAGACATCTAACTAGTCCTGTAATGGTTTTATTAAACTAAACCAGACAATAGTTGATCTGTTTAACTAGTCCTGTAATGGTGTTATTAAACTAAACCAGACATCTAACTAGTCCTGTAATGGTGTTATTAAACTAAACCAGACAATAGTTGATCTATTTAACTAGTCCTGTAATGGTGTTATTAAACTAAACCAGACATCTAACTAGTCCTGTAATGGTTTTATTAAACTAAACCAGACAATAGTTGATCTGTTTAACTAGTCCTGTAATGGTGTTATTAAACTAAACCAGACAATAGTTGATCTATTTAACTAGGCCTGTAATGGTGTTATTAAACTAAACCAGACATCTAACTAGTCCTGTAATGGTTTTATTAAACTAAACCAGACAATAGTTGATCTGTTTAACTAGTCCTGTAATGGTGTTATTAAACTAAACCAGACATCTAACTAGTCCTGTAATGGTGTTATTAAACTAAACCAGACAATAGTTGATCTATTTAACTAGTCCTGTAATGGTGTTATTAAACTAAACCAGACAATAGTTGATCTATTTAACTAGTCCTGTAATGGTGTTATTAAACTAAACCAGACATCTAACTAGTCCTGTAATGGTTTTATTAAACTAAACCAGACAATAGTTGATCTGTTTAACTAGTCCTGTAATGGTGTTATTAAACTAAACCAGACAATAGTTGATCTATTTAACTAGGCCTGTAATGGTGTTAGTAAACTAAACCAGACATCTAACTAGTCCTGTAATGGTTTTATTAAACTAAACCAGACAATAGTTGATCTGTTTAACTAGTCCTGTAATGGTGTTATTAAACTAAACCAGACATCTAACTAGTTCTGTAATGGTGTTATTAAACTAAACCAGACAATAGTTGATCTATTTAACTAGTCCTGTAATGGTGTTATTAAACTAAACCAGACAATAGTTGATCTATTTAACTAGGCCTGTAATGGTGTTATTAAACTAAACCAGACAATAGTTGATCTATTTAACTAGGCCTGTAATGGTGTTATTAAACTAAACCAGACATCTAACTAGTCCTGTAATGGTTTTATTAAACTAAACCAGACAATAGTTGATCTGTTTAACTAGTCCTGTAATGGTGTTATTAAACTAAACCAGACAATCGTTGATCTATTTAACTAGTCCTGTAATGGTGTTATTAAACTAAACTAGACATCTAACTAGTCCTGTAATGGTGTTATTAAACTAAACCAGACAATAGTTGATCTATTTAACTAGTCCTGTAATGGTGTTATTAAACTAAACCAGACAATAGTTGATCTTCTTAACTAGTCCTGTAATGGTGTTATTAAACTAAACCAGACAATAGTTGATATGTTTACCTGGTCAGGTAATGGTGTTATTATAGACAATAGTTGATCTATTTAACTAGTCCTGTAATGATGTTATTATAGACAATAGTTGATCTGTTTAACTAGTCCTGTAATGGTGTTATTAAACTAAACCAGACAATAGTTGATCTTCTTAACTAGTCCTGTAATGGTGTTATTAAACTAAACCAGACAATAGTTGATCTGTTTACCTGGTCAGGTAATGGTGTTATTATAGACAATAGTTGAGCTATTTAACTAGTCCTGTAATGGTGTTATTAAACTAAAACAGACAATAGTTGATATGTTTAACTAGTCCTGTAATGGTGTTATTAAACTAAACCAGACATCTAACTAGTCCTGTAATGGTTTTATTAAACTAAACCAGACAATAGTTGATCTGTTTAACTAGTCCTGTAATGGTGTTATTAAACTAAACCAGACAATAGTTGATCTATTTAACTAGGCCTGTAATGGTGTTATTAAACTAAACCAGACATCTAACTAGTCCTGTAATGGTTTTATTAAACTAAACCAGACAATAGTTGATCTGTTTAACTAGTCCTGTAATGGTGTTATTAAACTAAACCAGACATCTAACTAGTCCTGTAATGGTGTTATTAAACTAAACCAGACAATAGTTGATCTATTTAACTAGTCCTGTAATGGTGTTATTAAACTAAACTAGACATCTAACTAGTCCTGTAATGGTGTTATTAAACTAAACCAGACAATAGTTGATCTATTTAACTAGTCCTGTAATGGTGTTATAATAGACAATAGTTGATCTATTTAACTAGTCCTGTAATGGTGTTATTAAACTAAACCAGACAATAGTTGATCTGTTTAACTAGTCCTGTAATGGTGTTATTAAACTAAACCAGACATCTAACTAGTCCTGTAATTGTGTTATTAAACTAAACCAGACAATAGTTGATATGTTTACCTGGTCAGGTAATTGTGTTATTATAGACAATAGTTGATCTATTTAACTAGTCCTGTAATGGTGTTATTATAGACAATAGTTGATCTGTTTAACTAGTCCTGTAATGGTGTTATTAAACTAAACCAGACAATAGTTGATCTTCTTAACTAGTCCTGTAATGGTGTTATTAAACTAAACCAGACAATATTTGATCTGTTTACCTGGTCAGGTAATGGTGTTATTATAGACAATAGTTGATCTATTTAACTAGTCCTGTAATGGTGTTATTATAGACAATAGTTGATCTGTTTAACTAGTCCTGTAATGGTGTTATTAAACTAAACCAGACAATAGTTGATCTGTTTAACTAGTCCTGTAATGGTGTTATTATAGACAATAGTTGATCAATTTAACTAGTCCTGTAATGGTGTTATTAAACTAAAACAGACAATAGTTGATATGTTTAACTAGTCCTGTAATGGTGTTATTAAACTAAACCAGACATCTAACTAGTCCTGTAATGGTTTTATTAAACTAAACCAGACAATAGTTGATCAATTTAACAAGTCCTGTAATGGTGTTATTAAACTAAACCAGACAATAGTTGATCTGTTTAACTAGTCCTGTAATGGTGTTATTAAACTAAACCAGACATCTAACTAGTCCTGTAATTGTGTTATTAAACTAAACCAGACAATAGTTGATCTGTTTACCTGGTCAGGTAATTGTGTTATTATAGACAATAGTTGATCTATTTAACTAGTCCTGTAATGGTGTTATTATAGACAATAGTTGATCTGTTTAACTAGTCCTGTAATGGTGTTATTAAACTAAACCAGACAACAGTTGATCTTCTTAACTAGTCCTGTAATGGTGTTATTAAACTAAACCAGACAATAGTTGATCTGTTTACCTGGTCAGGTAATGGTGTTATTATAGACAATAGTTGATCTATTTAACTAGTCCTGTAATGGTGTTATTATAGACAATAGTTGATCTGTTTAACTAGTCCTGTAATGGTGTTATTAAACTAAACCAGACAATAGTTGATCTTCTTAACTAGTCCTGTAATGGTGTTATTAAACTAAACCAGACAATAGTTGATCTGTTTACCTGGTCAGGTAATGGTGTTATTATAGACAATAGTTGATCTATTTAACTAGTCCTGTAATGGTGTTATTATAGACAATAGTTGATCTGTTTAACTAGTCCTGTAATGGTGTTATTAAACTAAACCAGACAATAGTTGATCTTCTTAACTAGTCCTGTAATGGTGTTATTAAACTAAACCAGACAATAGTTGATCTGTTTACCTGGTCAGGTAATGGTGTTATTATAGACAATAGTTGATCTATTTAACTAGTCCTGTAATGATGTTATTATAGACAATAGTTGATCTGTTTAACTAGTCCTGTAATGGTGTTATTAAACTAAACCAGACAATAGTTGATCTTCTTAACTAGTCCTGTAATGGTGTTATTAAACTAAACCAGACAATAGTTGATCTGTTTACCTGGTCAGGTAATGGTGTTATTATAGACAATAGTTGATCTATTTAACTAGTCCTGTAATGGTGTTATTAAACTAAAACAGACAATAGTTGATATGTTTAACTAGTCCTGTAATGGTGTTATTAAACTAAACCAGACATCTAACTAGTCCTGTAATGGTTTTATTAAACTAAACCAGACAATAGTTGATCTGTTTAACTAGTCCTGTAATGGTGTTATTAAACTAAACCAGACAATAGTTGATCTATTTAACTAGGCCTGTAATGGTGTTATTAAACTAAACCAGACATCTAACTAGTCCTGTAATGGTTTTATTAAACTAAACCAGACAATAGTTGATCTGTTTAACTAGTCCTGTAATGGTGTTATTAAACTAAACCAGACATCTAACTAGTCCTGTAATGGTGTTATTAAACTAAACCAGACAATAGTTGATCTATTTAACTAGTCCTGTAATGGTGTTATTAAACTAAACCAGACATCTAACTAGTCCTGTAATGGTTTTATTAAACTAAACCAGACAATAGTTGATCTGTTTAACTAGTCCTGTAATGGTGTTATTAAACTAAACCAGACAATAGTTGATCTATTTAACTAGGCCTGTAATGGTGTTATTAAACTAAACCAGACATCTAACTAGTCCTGTAATGGTTTTATTAAACTAAACCAGACAATAGTTGATCTGTTTAACTAGTCCTGTAATGGTGTTATTAAACTAAACCAGACATCTAACTAGTCCTGTAATGGTGTTATTAAACTAAACCAGACAATAGTTGATCTATTTAACTAGTCCTGTAATGGTGTTATTAAACTAAACCAGACAATAGTTGATCTATTTAACTAGTCCTGTAATGGTGTTATTAAACTAAACCAGACATCTAACTAGTCCTGTAATGGTTTTATTAAACTAAACCAGACAATAGTTGATCTGTTTAACTAGTCCTGTAATGGTGTTATTAAACTAAACCAGACAATAGTTGATCTATTTAACTAGGCCTGTAATGGTGTTAGTAAACTAAACCAGACATCTAACTAGTCCTGTAATGGTTTTATTAAACTAAACCAGACAATAGTTGATCTGTTTAACTAGTCCTGTAATGGTGTTATTAAACTAAACCAGACATCTAACTAGTTCTGTAATGGTGTTATTAAACTAAACCAGACAATAGTTGATCTATTTAACTAGTCCTGTAATGGTGTTATTAAACTAAACCAGACAATAGTTGATCTATTTAACTAGGCCTGTAATGGTGTTATTAAACTAAACCAGACAATAGTTGATCTATTTAACTAGGCCTGTAATGGTGTTATTAAACTAAACCAGACATCTAACTAGTCCTGTAATGGTTTTATTAAACTAAACCAGACAATAGTTGATCTGTTTAACTAGTCCTGTAATGGTGTTATTAAACTAAACCAGACAATCGTTGATCTATTTAACTAGTCCTGTAATGGTGTTATTAAACTAAACTAGACATCTAACTAGTCCTGTAATGGTGTTATTAAACTAAACCAGACAATAGTTGATCTATTTAACTAGTCCTGTAATGGTGTTATTAAACTAAACCAGACAATAGTTGATCTTCTTAACTAGTCCTGTAATGGTGTTATTAAACTAAACCAGACAATAGTTGATATGTTTACCTGGTCAGGTAATGGTGTTATTATAGACAATAGTTGATCTATTTAACTAGTCCTGTAATGATGTTATTATAGACAATAGTTGATCTGTTTAACTAGTCCTGTAATGGTGTTATTAAACTAAACCAGACAATAGTTGATCTTCTTAACTAGTCCTGTAATGGTGTTATTAAACTAAACCAGACAATAGTTGATCTGTTTACCTGGTCAGGTAATGGTGTTATTATAGACAATAGTTGAGCTATTTAACTAGTCCTGTAATGGTGTTATTAAACTAAAACAGACAATAGTTGATATGTTTAACTAGTCCTGTAATGGTGTTATTAAACTAAACCAGACATCTAACTAGTCCTGTAATGGTTTTATTAAACTAAACCAGACAATAGTTGATCTGTTTAACTAGTCCTGTAATGGTGTTATTAAACTAAACCAGACAATAGTTGATCTATTTAACTAGGCCTGTAATGGTGTTATTAAACTAAACCAGACATCTAACTAGTCCTGTAATGGTTTTATTAAACTAAACCAGACAATAGTTGATCTGTTTAACTAGTCCTGTAATGGTGTTATTAAACTAAACCAGACATCTAACTAGTCCTGTAATGGTGTTATTAAACTAAACCAGACAATAGTTGATCTATTTAACTAGTCCTGTAATGGTGTTATTAAACTAAACTAGACATCTAACTAGTCCTGTAATGGTGTTATTAAACTAAACCAGACAATAGTTGATCTATTTAACTAGTCCTGTAATGGTGTTATTATAGACAATAGTTGATCTATTTAACTAGTCCTGTAATGGTGTTATTAAACTAAACCAGACAATAGTTGATCTGTTTAACTAGTCCTGTAATGGTGTTATTAAACTAAACCAGACATCTAACTAGTCCTGTAATTGTGTTATTAAACTAAACCAGACAATAGTTGATATGTTTACCTGGTCAGGTAATTGTGTTATTATAGACAATAGTTGATCTATTTAACTAGTCCTGTAATGGTGTTATTATAGACAATAGTTGATCTGTTTAACTAGTCCTGTAATGGTGTTATTAAACTAAACCAGACAATAGTTGATCTTCTTAACTAGTCCTGTAATGGTGTTATTAAACTAAACCAGACAATATTTGATCTGTTTACCTGGTCAGGTAATGGTGTTATTATAGACAATAGTTGATCTATTTAACTAGTCCTGTAATGGTGTTATTATAGACAATAGTTGATCTGTTTAACTAGTCCTGTAATGGTGTTATTAAACTAAACCAGACAATAGTTGATCTGTTTAACTAGTCCTGTAATGGTGTTATTATAGACAATAGTTGATCAATTTAACTAGTCCTGTAATGGTGTTATTAAACTAAAACAGACAATAGTTGATATGTTTAACTAGTCCTGTAATGGTGTTATTAAACTAAACCAGACATCTAACTAGTCCTGTAATGGTTTTATTAAACTAAACCAGACAATAGTTGATCAATTTAACAAGTCCTGTAATGGTGTTATTAAACTAAACCAGACAATAGTTGATCTGTTTAACTAGTCCTGTAATGGTGTTATTAAACTAAACCAGACATCTAACTAGTCCTGTAATTGTGTTATTAAACTAAACCAGACAATAGTTGATCTGTTTACCTGGTCAGGTAATTGTGTTATTATAGACAATAGTTGATCTATTTAACTAGTCCTGTAATGGTGTTATTATAGACAATAGTTGATCTGTTTAACTAGTCCTGTAATGGTGTTATTAAACTAAACCAGACAATAGTTGATCTTCTTAACTAGTCCTGTAATGGTGTTATTAAACTAAACCAGACAATAGTTGATCTGTTTACCTGGTCAGGTAATGGTGTTATTATAGACAATAGTTGATCTATTTAACTAGTCCTGTAATGGTGTTATTATAGACAATAGTTGATCTGTTTAACTAGTCCTGTAATGGTGTTATTAAACTAAACCAGACAATAGTTGATCTTCTTAACTAGTCCTGTAATGGTGTTATTAAACTAAACCAGACAATAGTTGATCTGTTTACCTGGTCAGGTAATGGTGTTATTATAGACAATAGTTGATCTATTTAACTAGTCCTGTAATGGTGTTATTATAGACAATAGTTGATCTGTTTAACTAGTCCTGTAATGGTGTTATTAAACTAAACCAGACAATAGTTGATCTTCTTAACTAGTCCTGTAATGGTGTTATTAAACTAAACCAGACAATAGTTGATCTGTTTACCTGGTCAGGTAATGGTGTTATTATAGACAATAGTTGATCTATTTAACTAGTCCTGTAATGGTGTTATTATAGACAATAGTTGATCTGTTTAACTAGTCCTGTAATGGTGTTATTAAACTAAACCAGACAATAGTTGATCTTCTTAACTAGTCCTGTAATGGTGTTATTAAACTAAACCAGACAATAGTTGATATGTTTACCTGGTCAGGTAATGGTGTTATTATAGACAATAGTTGATCTATTTAACTAGTCCTGTAATGATGTTATTATAGACAATAGTTGATATGTTTAACTAGTCCTGTAATGGTGTTATTAAACTAAACCAGACATCTAACTAGTCCTGTAATGGTTTTATTAAACTAAACCAGACAATAGTTGATCTGTTTAACTAGTCCTGTAATGGTGTTATTAAACTAAACCAGACAATAGTTGATCTATTTAACTAGGCCTGTAATGGTGTTATTAAACTAAACCAGACATCTAACTAGTCCTGTAATGGTTTTATTAAACTAAACCAGACAATAGTTGATCTGTTTAACTAGTCCTGTAATGGTGTTATTAAACTAAACCAGACATCTAACTAGTCCTGTAATGGTGTTATTAAACTAAACCAGACAATAGTTGATCTGTTTAACTAGTCCTGTAATGGTGTTATTAAACTAAACCAGACAATAGTTGATCTATTTAACTAGGCCTGTAATGGTGTTATTAAACTAAACCAGACATCTAACTTGTCCTGTAATGGTGTTATTATAGACAATAGTTGATCTGTTTAACTAGTCCTGTAATGGTGTTATTAAACTAAACCAGACATCTAACTAGTCCTGTAATGGTGTTATTATAGACAATAGTTGATCTATTTAACTAGTCCTGTAATGGTGTTATTAAACTAAACCAGACAATAGTTGATCTATTTAACTAGTCCTGTAATGGTGTTATTGAACTAAACCAGACAATAGTTGATCTATTTAACTAGTCCTGTAATGGTGTTATTCTAGACAATAATTGATCTATTTAACTAGTCCTGTAATAGTGTTATGAAACTAAACCAGACAATAGTTGATCTGTTTAACTAGTCCTGTAATGGTGTTATTATAGACAATAGTTGATCTATTTAACTAGTCCTGTAATGGTGTTATTAAACTAAACTAGACATCTAACTAGTCCTGTAATGGTGTTATTAAACTAAACCAGACAATAGTTGATCTATTTAACTAGTCCTGTAATGGTGTTATTATAGACAATAGTTGATCTATTTAACTAGTCCTGTAATAGTGTTATTAAACTAAACCAGACAATAGTTGATCTGTTTAACTAGTCCTGTAATGGTGTTATTATAGACAATAGTTGATCAATTTAACTAGTCCTGTAATGGTGTTATTAAACTAAACCAGACAATAGTTGATCTGTTTAACTAGTCCTGTAATGGTGGTATTAAACTAAACCAGACATCTAACTAGTCCTGTAATGGTGTTATTAAACTAAACCAGACAATAGTTGATCTGTTTAACTAGTCCTGTAATGGTGTTATTAAACTAAACCAGACATCTAACTAGTCCTGTAATTGTGTTATTAAACTAAACCAGACAATAGTTGATCTGTTTACCTGGTCAGGTAATGGTGTTATTATAGACAATAGTTGATCCATTTAACTAGTCCTGTAATGGTGTTATTATAGACAATAGTTGATCTGTTTAACTAGTCCTGTAATGGTGTTATTAAACTAAACCAGACAATAGTTGATTTTCTTAACTAGTCCTGTAATGGTGTTATTAAACTAAACCAGACAATAGTTGATCTGTTTACCTGGTCAGGTAATGGTGTTATTATAGACAATAGTTGATCTATTTAACTAGTCCTGTAATGGTGTTATTATAGACAATAGTTGATCTGTTTAACTAGTCCTGTAATGGTGTTATTAAACTAAACCAGACAATAGTTGATCTTCTTAACTAGTCCTGTAATGGTGTTATTAAACTAAACCAGACAATAGTTGATCTGTTTACCTGGTCAGGTAATGGTGTTATTATAGACAATAGTTGATCAATTTAACTAGTCCTGTAATGGTGTTATTAAACTAAAACAGACAATAGTTGATATGTTTAACTAGTCCTGTAATGGTGTTATTAAACTAAACCAGACATCTAACTAGTCCTGTAATGGTTTTATTAAACTAAACCAGACAATAGTTGATCTGTTTAACTAGTCCTGTAATGGTGTTATTAAACTAAACCAGACAATAGTTGATCTATTTAACTAGGCCTGTAATGGTGTTATTAAACTAAACCAGACATCTAACTAGTCCTGTAATGGTTTTATTAAACTAAACCAGACAATAGTTGATCTGTTTAACTAGTCCTGTAATGGTGTTATTAAACTAAACCAGACATCTAACTAGTCCTGTAATGGTGTTATTAAACTAAACCAGACAATAGTTGATCTGTTTAACTAGTCCTGTAATGGTGTTATTAAACTAAACCAGACAATAGTTGATCTATTTAACTAGGCCTGTAATGGTGTTATTAAACTAAACCAGACATCTAACTTGTCCTGTAATGGTGTTATTATAGACAATAGTTGATCTGTTTAACTAGTCCTGTAATGGTGTTATTAAACTAAACCAGACATCTAACTAGTCCTGTAATGGTGTTATTATAGACAATAGTTGATCTATTTAACTAGTCCTGTAATGGTGTTATTAAACTAAACCAGACAATAGTTGATCTATTTAACTAGTCCTATAATGGTGTTATTCTAGACAATAGTTGATCTATTTAACTAGTCCTGTAATAGTGTTATGAAACTAAACCAGACAATAGTTGATCTGTTTAACTAGTCCTGTAATGGTGTTATTATAGACAATAGTTGATCTATTTAACTAGTCCTGTAATGGTGTTATTAAACTAAACTAGACATCTAACTAGTCCTGTAATGGTGTTATTAAACTAAACCAGACAATAGTTGATCTATTTAACTAGTCCTGTAATGGTGTTATTATAGACAATAGTTGATCTATTTAACTAGTCCTGTAATAGTGTTATTAAACTAAACCAGACAATAGTTGATCTGTTTAACTAGTCCTGTAATGGTGTTATTATAGACAATAGTTGATCAATTTAACTAGTCCTGTAATGGTGTTATTAAACTAAACCAGACAATAGTTGATCTGTTTAACTAGTCCTGTAATGGTGGTATTAAACTAAACCAGACATCTAACTAGTCCTGTAATGGTGTTATTAAACTAAACCAGACAATAGTTGATCTGTTTAACTAGTCCTGTAATGGTGTTATTAAACTAAACCAGACATCTAACTAGTCCTGTAATTGTGTTATTAAACTAAACCAGACAATAGTTGATCTGTTTACCTGGTCAGGTAATGGTGTTATTATAGACAATAGTTGATCTATTTAACTAGTCCTGTAATGGTGTTATTATAGACAATAGTTGATCTGTTTAACTAGTCCTGTAATGGTGTTATTAAACTGAACCAGACAATAGTTGATCTTCTTAACTAGTCCTGTAATGGTGTTATTAAACTAAACCAGACAATAGTTGATCTTCTTAACTAGTCCTGTAATGGTGTTATTAAACTAAACCAGACATCTAACTAGTCCTGTAATGGTTTTATTAAACTAAACCAGACAATAGTTGATCTGTTTAACTAGTCCTGTAATGGTGTTATTAAACTAAACCAGACAATAGTTGATCTATTTAACTAGGCCTGTAATGGTGTTATTAAACTAAACCAGACATCTAACTAGTCCTGTAATGGTTTTATTAAACTAAACCAGACAATAGTTGATCTGTTTAACTAGTCCTGTAATGGTGTTATTAAACTAAACCAGACATCTAACTAGTCCTGTAATGGTGTTATTAAACTAAACCAGACAATAGTTGATCTGTTTAACTAGTCCTGTAATGGTGTTATTAAACTAAACCAGACAATAGTTGATCTATTTAACTAGGCCTGTAATGGTGTTATTAAACTAAACCAGACATCTAACTTGTCCTGTAATGGTGTTATTATAGACAATAGTTGATCTGTTTAACTAGTCCTGTAATGGTGTTATTAAACTAAACCAGACATCTAACTAGTCCTGTAATGGTGTTATTATAGACAATAGTTGATCTATTTAACTAGTCCTGTAATGGTGTTATTGAACTAAACCAGACAATAGTTGATCTATTTAACTAGTCCTGTAATGGTGTTATTCTAGACAATAGTTGATCTATTTAACTAGTCCTGTAATAGTGTTATGAAACTAAACCAGACAATAGTTGATCTGTTTAACTAGTCCTGTAATGGTGTTATTATAGACAATAGTTGATCTATTTAACTAGTCCTGTAATGGTGTTATTAAACTAAACTAGACATCTAACTAGTCCTGTAATGGTGTTATTAAACTAAACCAGACAATAGTTGATCTATTTAACTAGTCCTGTAATGGTGTTATTATAGACAATAGTTGATCTATTTAACTAGTCCTGTAATAGTGTTATTAAACTAAACCAGACAATAGTTGATCTGTTTAACTAGTCCTGTAATGGTGGTATTAAACTAAACCAGACATCTAACTAGTCCTGTAATGGTGTTATTAAACTAAACCAGACAATAGTTGATCTGTTTAACTAGTCCTGTAATGGTGTTATTAAACTAAACCAGACATCTAACTAGTCCTGTAATTGTGTTATTAAACTAAACCAGACAATAGTTGATCTGTTTACCTGGTCAGGTAATGGTGTTATTATAGACAATACTTGATCTATTTAACTAGTCCTGTAATGGTGTTATTATAGACAATAGTTGATCTGTTTAACTAGTCCTGTAATGGTGTTATTAAACTAAACCAGACAATAGTTGATTTTCTTAACTAGTCCTGTAATGGTGTTATTAAACTAAACCAGACAATAGTTGATCTGTTTACCTGGTCAGGTAATGGTGTTATTATAGACAATAGTTGATCTATTTAACTAGTCCTGTAATGGTGTTATTATAGACAATAGTTGATCTGTTTAACTAGTCCTGTAATGGTGTTATTAAACTAAACCAGACAATAGTTGATCTTCTTAACTAGTCCTGTAATGGTGTTATTAAACTAAACCAGACAATAGTTGATATGTTTACCTGGTCAGGTAATGGTGTTATTATAGACAATAGTTGATCTATTTAACTAGTCCTGTAATGATGTTATTATAGACAATAGTTGATCTGTTTAACTAGTCCTGTAATGGTGTTATTAAACTAAACCAGACAATAGTTGATCTGTTTAACTAGTCCTGTAATGGTGGTATTAAACTAAACCAGACATCTAACTAGTCCTGTAATGGTGTTATTAAACTAAACCAGACAATAGTTGATCTGTTTAACTAGTCCTGTAATGGTGTTATTAAACTAAACCAGACATCTAACTAGTCCTGTAATTGTGTTATTAAACTAAACCAGACAATAGTTGATCTGTTTACCTGGTCAGGTAATGGTGTTATTATAGACAATAGTTGATCTATTTAACTAGTCCTGTAATGGTGTTATTATAGACAATAGTTGATCTGTTTAACTAGTCCTGTAATGGTGTTATTAAACTAAACCAGACAATAGTTGATTTTCTTAACTAGTCCTGTAATGGTGTTATTAAACTAAACCAGACAATAGTTGATCTGTTTACCTGGTCAGGTAATGGTGTTATTATAGACAATAGTTGATCTATTTAACTAGTCCTGTAATGGTGTTATTATAGACAATAGTTGATCTGTTTAACTAGTCCTGTAATGGTGTTATTAAACTAAACCAGACAATAGTTGATCTTCTTAACTAGTCCTGTAATGGTGTTATTAAACTAAACCAGACAATAGTTGATCTGTTTACCTGGTCAGGTAATGGTGTTATTATAGACAATAGTTGATCTATTTAACTAGTCCTGTAATGGTGTTATTATAGACAATAGTTGATCTGTTTAACTAGTCCTGTAATGGTGTTATTAAACTAAACCAGACAATAGTTGATCTTCTTAACTAGTCCTGTAATGGTGTTATTAAACTAAACCAGACAATAGTTGATATGTTTACCTGGTCAGGTAATGGTGTTATTATAGACAATAGTTGATCTATTTAACTAGTCCTGTAATGGTGTTATTAAACTAAAACAGACAATAGTTGATATGTTTAACTAGTCCTGTAATGGTGTTATTAAACTAAACCAGACATCTAACTAGTCCTGTAATGGTTTTATTAAACTAAACCAGACAATAGTTGATCTGTTTAACTAGTCCTGTAATGGTGTTATTAAACTAAACCAGACAATAGTTGATCTATTTAACTAGGCCTGTAATGGTGTTATTAAACTAAACCAGACATCTAACTAGTCCTGTAATGGTTTTATTAAACTAAACCAGACAATAGTTGATCTGTTTAACTAGTCCTGTAATGTTGTTATTAAACTAAACCAGACATCTAACTAGTCCTGTAATGGTGTTATTAAACTAAACCAGACAATAGTTGATCTGTTTAACTAGTCCTGTAATGGTGTTATTAAACTAAACCAGACAATAGTTGATCTATTTAACTAGGCCTGTAATGGTGTTATTAAACTAAACCAGACATCTAACTTGTCCTGTAATGGTGTTATTATAGACAATAGTTGATCTGTTTAACTAGTCCTGTAATGGTGTTATTAAACTAAACCAGACATCTAACTAGTCCTGTAATGGTGTTATTATAGACAATAGTTGATCTATTTAACTAGTCCTGTAATGGTGTTATTAAACTAAACCAGACAATAGTTGATCTATTTAACTAGTCCTGTAATGGTGTTATTGAACTAAACCAGACAATAGTTGATCTATTTAACTAGTCCTGTAATGGTGTTATTCTAGACAATAGTTGATCTATTTAACTAGTCCTGTAATAGTGTTATGAAACTAAACCAGACAATAGTTGATCTGTTTAACTAGTCCTGTAATGGTGTTATTATAGACAATAGTTGATCTATTTAACTAGTCCTGTAATGGTGTTATTAAACTAAACTAGACATCTAACTAGTCCTGTAATGGTGTTATTAAACTAAACCAGACAATAGTTGATCTATTTAACTAGTCCTGTAATGGTGTTATTATAGACAATAGTTGATCTATTTAACTAGTCCTGTAATAGTGTTATTAAACTAAACCAGACAATAGTTGATCTGTTTAACTAGTCCTGTAATGGTGGTATTAAACTAAACCAGACATCTAACTAGTCCTGTAATGGTGTTATTAAACTAAACCAGACAATAGTTGATCTGTTTAACTAGTCCTGTAATGGTGTTATTAAACTAAACCAGACATCTAACTAGTCCTGTAATTGTGTTATTAAACTAAACCAGACAATAGTTGATCTGTTTACCTGGTCAGGTAATGGTGTTATTATAGACAATAGTTGATCTATTTAACTAGTCCTGTAATGGTGTTATTATAGACAATAGTTGATCTGTTTAACTAGTCCTGTAATGGTGTTATTAAACTAAACCAGACAATAGTTGATTTTCTTAACTAGTCCTGTAATGGTGTTATTAAACTAAACCAGACAATAGTTGATCTGTTTACCTGGTCAGGTAATGGTGTTATTATAGACAATAGTTGATCTATTTAACTAGTCCTGTAATGGTGTTATTATAGACAATAGTTGATCTGTTTAACTAGTCCTGTAATGGTGTTATTAAACTAAACCAGACAATAGTTGATTTTCTTAACTAGTCCTGTAATGGTGTTATTAAACTAAACCAGACAATAGTTGATCTGTTTACCTGGTCAGGTAATGGTGTTATTATAGACAATAGTTGATCTATTTAACTAGTCCTGTAATGGTGTTATTATAGACAATAGTTGATCTGTTTAACTAGTCCTGTAATGGTGTTATTAAACTAAACCAGACAATAGTTGATCTTCTTAACTAGTCCTGTAATGGTGTTATTAAACTAAACCAGACAATAGTTGATCTGTTTACCTGGTCAGGTAATGGTGTTATTATAGACAATAGTTGATCTATTTAACTAGTCCTGTAATGGTGTTATTATAGACAATAGTTGATCTGTTTAACTAGTCCAGTAATGGTGTTATTAAACTAAACCAGACAATAGTTGATCTTCTTAACTAGTCCTGTAATGGTGTTATTAAACTAAACCAGACAATAGTTGATCTGTTTACCTGGTCAGGTAATGGTGTTATTATAGACAATAGTTGATCTATTTAACTAGTCCTGTAATGGTGTTATTATAGACAATAGTTGATCTGTTTAACTAGTCCTGTAATGGTGTTATTAAACTAAACCAGACAATAGTTGATCTTCTTAACTAGTCCTGTAATGGTGTTATTAAACTAAACCAGACAATATTTGATCTGTTTACCTGGTCAGGTAATGGTGTTATTATAGACAATAGTTGATCTATTTAACTAGTCCTGTAATGGTGTTATTAAACTAAAACAGACAATAGTTGATATGTTTAACTAGTCCTGTAATGGTGTTATTAAACTAAACCAGACATCTAACTAGTCCTGTAATGGTTTTATTAAACTAAACCAGACAATAGTTGATCTGTTTAACTAGTCCTGTAATGGTGTTATTAAACTAAACCAGACAATAGTTGATCTATTTAACTAGGCCTGTAATGGTGTTATTAAACTAAACCAGACATCTAACTAGTCCTGTAATGGTTTTATTAAACTAAACCAGACAATAGTTGATCTGTTTAACTAGTCCTGTAATGGTGTTATTAAACTAAACCAGACATCTAACTAGTCCTGTAATGGTGTTATTAAACTAAACCAGACAATAGTTGATCTGTTTAACTAGTCCTGTAATGGTGTTATTAAACTAAACCAGACAATAGTTGATCTATTTAACTAGGCCTGTAATGGTGTTATTAAACTAAACCAGACATCTAACTTGTCCTGTAATGGTGTTATTATAGACAATAGTTGATCTGTTTAACTAGTCCTGTAATGGTGTTATTAAACTAAACCAGACATCTAACTAGTCCTGTAATGGTGTTATTATAGACAATAGTTGATCTATTTAACTAGTCCTGTAATGGTGTTATTAAACTAAACCAGACAATAGTTGATCTATTTAACTAGTCCTGTAATGGTGTTATTGAACTAAACCAGACAATAGTTGATCTATTTAACTAGTCCTGTAATTGTGTTATTCTAGACAATAGTTGATCTATTTAACTAGTCCTGTAATAGTGTTATGAAACTAAACCAGACAATAGTTGATCTGTTTAACTAGTCCTGTAATGGTGTTATTATAGACAATAGTTGATCTATTTAACTAGTCCTGTAATGGTGTTATTAAACTAAACTAGACATCTAACTAGTCCTGTAATGGTGTTATTAAACTAAACCAGACAATAGTTGATCTATTTAACTAGTCCTGTAATGGTGTTATTATAGACAATAGTTGATCTATTTAACTAGTCCTGTAATAGTGTTATTAAACTAAACCAGACAATAGTTGATCTGTTTAACTAGTCCTGTAATGGTGTTATTAAACTAAACCAGACAATAGTTGATCTATTTAACTAGGCCTGTAATGGTGTTATTAAACTAAACCAGACATCTAACTTGTCCTGTAATGGTGTTATTATAGACAATAGTTGATCTGTTTAACTAGTCCTGTAATGGTGTTATTAAACTAAACCAGACATCTAACTAGTCCTGTAATGGTGTTATTATAGACAATAGTTGATCTATTTAACTAGTCCTGTAATGGTGTTATTAAACTAAACCAGACAATAGTTGATCTATTTAACTAGTCCTGTAATGGTGTTATTGAACTAAACCAGACAATAGTTGATCTATTTAACTAGTCCTGTAATAGTGTTATTCTAGACAATAGTTGATCTATTTAACTAGTCCTGTAATAGTGTTATGAAACTAAACCAGACAATAGTTGATCTGTTTAACTAGTCCTGTAATGGTGTTATTATAGACAATAGTTGATCTATTTAACTAGTCCTGTAATGGTGTTATTAAACTAAACTAGACATCTAACTAGTCCTGTAATGGTGTTATTAAACTAAACCAGACAATAGTTGATCTATTTAACTAGTCCTGTAATGGTGTTATTATAGACAATAGTTGATCTATTTAACTAGTCCTGTAATAGTGTTATTAAACTAAACCAGACAATAGTTGATCTGTTTAACTAGTCCTGTAATGGTGTTATTATAGACAATAGTTGATCAATTTAACTAGTCCTGTAATGGTGTTATTAAACTAAACCAGACAATAGTTGATCTGTTTACCTGGTCAGGTAATGGTGTTATTATAGACAATAGTTGATCTATTTAACTAGTCCTGTAATGGTGTTATTATAGACAATAGTTGATCTGTTTAACTAGTCCTGCAATGGTGTTATTAAACTAAACCAGACAATAGTTGATCTTCTTAACTAGTCCTGTAATGGTGTTATTAAACTAAACCAGACAATAGTTGATCTGTTTACCTGGTCAGGTAATGGTGTTATTATAGACAATAGTTGATCTATTTAACTAGTCCTGTAATGGTGTTATTATAGACAATAGTTGATCTGTTTAACTAGTCCTGTAATGGTGTTATTATAGACAATAGTTGATCTATTTAACTAGTCCTGTAATAGTGTTATTAAACTAAACCAGACAATAGTTGATCTGTTTAACTAGTCCTGTAATGGTGTTATTATAGACAATAGTTGATCAATTTAACTAGTCCTGTAATGGTGTTATTAAACTAAACCAGACAATAGTTGATCTGTTTAACTAGTCCTGTAATGGTGTTATTAAACTAAACCAGACATCTAACTAGTCCTGTAATTGTGTTATTAAACTAAACCAGACAATAGTTGATCTGTTTACCTGGTCAGGTAATGGTGTTATTATAGACAATAGTTGATCTATTTAACTAGTCCTGTAATGGTGTTATTATAGACAATAGTTGATCTGTTTAACTAGTCCTGTAATGGTGTTATTAAACTAAACCAGACAATAGTTGATCTTCTTAACTAGTCCTGTAATGGTGTTATTAAACTAAACCAGACAATATTTGATCTGTTTACCTGGTCAGGTAATGGTGTTATTATAGACAATAGTTGATCTATTTAACTAGTCCTGTAATGGTGTTATTATAGACAATAGTTGATCTGTTTAACTAGTCCTGTAATGGTGTTATTAAACTAAACCAGACAATAGTTGATCTGTTTAACTAGTCCTGTAATGGTGTTATTATAGACAATAGTTGATATGTTTAACTAGTCCTGTAATGGTGTTATTAAACTAAACCAGACATCTAACTTGTCCTGTAATGGTGTTATTATAGACAATAGTTGATCTATTTAACTAGTCCTGTAATGGTGTTATTATAGACAATAGTTGATCTGTTTAACTAGTCCTGTAATGGTGTTA